>NW_006921642.1:11564205-11569727 GCF_000298275.1 Orycteropus afer afer
ATGGAAAGTTAATTTGCTCTGTAAATTTTCACTCAAATCACACACACACACACACACACATACACACACCAAAGAGAGATATCATTGAAGGAAGAAATCTGAGCTGCATTAAGAAATTGGTGGAAAACAACATTTCAGTAATTGAAGGATCATCATGTGTGGTAGTTAAATTTGTATGTCAACTTGGCTGTCTGTGCCTGGTTGAGTGGCTGGGCAGTTCATGGTAGTTATTCCCCATGATGAGAATGGCAATCAACTCCATGGTGGGATCTAGTACAAGCAGCTGAGTAGCTGCCTTCGGGATGTGGTCTGCTTCCTGTATATAAGGACAAGCCTTGGGGATAGTCTCTAGCTTATGGCATGCTTGGACCCTTCATGTAGGTGTGTCGTTGTTCAGCAGCCTGCCATGCTCTACCAACCTTAGGAATTACAATGGACTTGAATTAATTACCTGCTATGTAGTTTGGTAAAATCAGGACTGTGCCATATATTTATTGACCTTGAGCTTGTTAGCCTCAGCAGCCAGTAGCTTCCTGAGTGAAGAGATGCCTCTAGCTTCACTGGGCCAGAAGTAAGAGGCAGAGCTGAAGTCCAAGATCAAGGGGCTTTCACAGATTCTCTAGAGCCTGGCACTTTGAACTTGGACTTAACGCCTCCAAACTGTGAGAGAATAAACTCCTGTTTGTTGAGGCCATCCTGTTTGTGGTATATTCTTGTCAGAGTGGCACTAGGTAATCTGAACACCATCCAAGATGTTTAACACACCAATGCAACACTTGAAGTGCTCACTCATCTATGTCAAGAAATTTGGAAGATAACTCCCTGATCAACTGACTAGAAGAGATCCATTTTTGTGCCCATTCCAAAGAAAGATGATCTGACAGAATGCAGAATTAATATCATTATTATCACACAGAAGTTCAATTTTACTTATGATAATTCAAAACAGTTGCAGCAGTACATCAACAAAGAACTGCCAGAAATTCAAGCTGGATTCTAAAGAAGATATGAAATGAGAGATATCATCGCTGATGTCAGATGGATTTTGGCTAAAAGCAGAGCACACCAGAAGCATGTTTACTTGTAATTTATTGACTATGCAAAAGCATTCAACCGTGCAGATCACAACATATTATTGATAACATTGTGAAGAATGAGAATTCCAGAGAACTTAATTGTGCTCATGTGGACCTTGTATGTAGACTAAGAGTCAGTCATTTGAACAGACAAGGGGATAATACATACTTTAAAATCACAATAGATGTTGGAATTCTGCCCTTTCTACATACTTATTCAATCTATATGCTGAGCAAATAATCTGAGAATGTAGACTATATGAAGAAGAATGCAGCATCAGAATTGGAAGACTCATTAACAATATGAGATATGCAGATCTTACAAACTTGCTTGCTGAAAGAGAAAAGGACGTGACATTGATGAGCATCAAAGCATATAGCCTTCAGTAGGAATTACACCTCAAAACAAAAATCCTCACAATTGGACCAATAGGAAATATCATGAGAAACAGAAAAAATACTGAAGTTGTCAAGGGTTTCATTTTACTTGCATCCACAGTCAACATATGGAAGCAGCAGTCAACAAATTAAACAACATATTGCACTGGGCAAATCTGCTGCAAAAGACCTCTTCAAAGGTTTAAAGAGCAAAGACATCACCTTGAGAAATATACTGTGCTTGATCCCAGCCTCATATTTTCAGTCTCCTCATATATATGTGAAAGTTGGACAATGAATAAGGAAGACTGAAGAAGAGTTGATGTCTTTGAGTTATGGTTTTGGTAAAGAATAATGAATATACCATGGATTGCCAGAGGAACAAACAAATCTGTCTCAGAAGGAAGTATAGCCAGAATGCTCCTTTTAAAAGAAGATGAAGGGTCTTCATTTCATGTACTCTGGACACAATATTAGGAAGGACCAGTCCTTGGAGGAGGATATCATGCTTGGTAAAATAGAGAGGATTAGAGAAAAAGAAGAAAATCATCAACAAGGTGGGTTGAAACAGTGGCTACAACAATGGGCTCAAACAGCGATAATTTTGATGAGGGCTCAAGACCAGGCAGTGTTTTTTTGTCTGTTGTACGTAGAGTTGCTATGAGTCAGAACCTACTCAGTGTCATCTAACAACAACACAATGGCAATATTAGTGGCATAAACAACCAGCAAAATGAAAATTACACTTTTAAATTACAATGGTATGTGCAGACAAAACCATGTGATTTAAAGCATCATTGTAGTTGGAGAATAATGACAGGGCTTTCTGGAGAAAACTAAGAGCAAAACAGTACCATGGATCAATTCCAACTCATAGTGATACTATGGGACAGAGAAGAACTACCCTGTAGAGTTTCCAAGGATGTAAATCTTTACAAAAGCAGACTGCCTCATCTTTCTGATGAGTGGCTGGTGGCTGAAGACCTTTTGGTTAGCAGCAAAAACTTTAACCACTTCACCAGCACAGCTCCTTGTGGCACACTAGAAGGTTCACAATGTAAATTATCATGGAATTGTCACCTTACAGTTATAGTGATACATATAATTTGGCTTAAAAAAAAAATTTTCATTGTTATAACTGAACACAGCAATATTTTTATAAAAATAGTAAATTTCTACTAAAACACACCATTAAAATTTTACGAACATTTTGGTGTCAGCCCCTCTGGCAGCGTCACTTGGTGTGGTCTGCACCCCTGTGCCATTTAGTGATGCCACTGATCCTGCTACACTTGCTCTCTTTTTGGGCTACTGGCTCCTTACACTACAAATCTCTGCGGAATTTCTGATTGTAATGTATTCATACTGGAAGCTTTAATTTCTGAGGGCAGACATATATAGGTTTGGTCATCATTATAAGAGTGTAAACACAAATTCACAAATATTTATTTTTTATTTAACTTATTTATGAATTATGTGCTATCAGTGGTATAGTGCTTTGTACATATTTGGCCTTCCACATATATCTGTCCAATAAATGTGTGTTATTTTGTCATTCTTAAGTTTTATGTGGAAATGGAATTACTAATATGATATTTAGAGGTGAGATTGATGTATAATTTCCTTGCATGTATGAAATCTCCATGCATGTGCATATGTAAGTTTATCTTCAAGGCAGCTAAGAAACATTTTAAAAATGATGTAATAAATGAAAATAAGCAAAATTTGGACTCTGCAGTGTAAATGTGTATATGTGTGAGTGGTCAAATAGATAATTTTGGCTTCCCTGGCCGTACATCTTTTTGCATATACTCACTATACAGCAAGGAAGCAATTGTAGGCAATATGTAATCAATGGACATAGCTTTGTTCCATTAACACTTATTTAAATGAAAAAAAGAAAAAGAAAACAGTCATTAAGTTAATTTTGCTTGGAGGCAATAGTTTCCCTTTACCCTAATATACAAAGTGCATAATAAATAGATACTTAGTGAGGTATGAATTTCACTTCTATGAATATCACAGACACACCTCAGTGTTTGCTAAAATATGTAAAGATCATCCATGTTAAGATTACCCAAATAGTTAAAATTTCTTTGCTTGTGACTATATATTTGTTAATAAATCTGTATCTTCTGAAATGATAACTTCATATATAAGTTTATTTATTTCGTGTAATGCTTATCTAATCCTAAAGAAGACAGATCACTGAATCTGGAATTTTGAAGTTCATGTATATAGTAGTCTACTTCAATTTGCATAATAATCTGCTTAAGACTTCCAATGAATATATATACATACACACACACACACACACACATATTTACATATATATAAAAGTAATGAAAAATGTGGTGATCAATTTAGATACTACTAAGCAAAACAAAAGGAAGAAAATAAATTTTACTTGGTTAAAGTATGATGATAAAAGGAGCTCTGCTGGCACAGTGCCTAAGGCATCTGGCAGCTAATCAGAAGGTTGGTGATTCAAACCCACCAGCCACTCCTCAGAAGGAAAAAAAAAATATATATATATATATATATAATTTGTCCTTTACTTTACAACATTTACCATTATGCCTAGGTTTTAAGTATTTTTATAAAATTAACATAATATACACATTTATTTTTGCAAACACATTTCTTTAAAATAAATATGTGTTATTTTGTTATTTTGTGTGGAATGGAAATTACTAGTATGATGTTTAGAGATTGATATGTAATTTTCTTACATGTATGAAGTATGCATTCATCTGCATGTGTGTGTGTGCTCAAAGCAGCTAAGAAACATTGAGAAAATTATGTAGTATTAGAAAAAAAGAATTATTTAGAGTTTTTAAATTATAAATGACATCTTTAAAATAAACTATTGCAATAAACACTAATACTGACCTCCATAAAGATTACCCTTTTCTTCTATTAAGGAAAAATATAATTATTTTTGAGGTCTTTTTGCTGGTCATGGACTTCTAGTTCAGATATTGTTAACAGTAAGAAACATAGAAAAAATATCTGACTGTAATAATTTCCAACTTAAATGTACCTAGAGTTAAGGTAAATGATTAGAAGGAAGAAAGCTTTATTTCACAATTGGAAACAAATATATTATTACCTTTGCCCACTGCAATGGGGCCTTATTGAGAAGTATTGATTTCAAGAGGAATATATCATCACTATTCATGTTGAAGTAGACTTAATAGTGTATTGCTTATGAAATTGAATTCTGGAGCCAGACCTCCTTGGTTCAATTGGGAAAATTTCTTAGCTACAACATAATTGTTCAAGTTGAAAATCAGAGGAAATGAAAGCATTGTACCTACCTCAGAGTTGTGAAGAGAGTTTCTATTAGTTATTAATTGACATAGCTCTTTCAGTGTGAGCTACATAAATGTTCATTTACATGTTTTTTGTTCCTTAAAAATATTTTGGAGACTGTGTATTTGCGAATTAGATTGACTGAATTGAGGGAAGGGGGAAGGAAATACATAAACAAAACTTGGACCATTGTGCACAACCCATGGCACCAGTAATATCCTCAACTTGAGTGGGAAAATTCCCAGACTTCATAGCTCTTTCAAATTAGGATTCTCCAACCAGCCACAATGACTTTATCTGAAGGCTGATTCAAACTACAGGATCTCTTTCAACCTCTGCTTAATACTATAGAATGAGAATCTGCATTTTGTCAGATAACTGATGACTTGTAGGCATCTTCATGTTTGAGAAACAAGGTTATGGAGAGTCATGTGTATTACCCATAAGTGGGCAGCACATCACCAGGATGAAGAGCTTAGGTGCTAGTAAACTGATTCAGGCCCCAGGCAAATATCTACATAGAATTTCCCTAAGTCCTTGGCAAACGACAACTACATGAGTATTATGTGAAGGACTGACTGTTGCTGCCAACATCAGAGATAGCTGCTTTGGAAGGTGTGGAGTATATGAGCCATATAAATGCTTGTTGTTGTTGTTGTTATATGCCATCGAGTTGGCCCCGACTCATAGCGACCCCTCCTTGGGTTTCCGAGGCAGTATCACTACGGAAGTAGGATTGCCCAACCTTCCTTC
>NW_006921642.1:11570347-11573783 GCF_000298275.1 Orycteropus afer afer
AAAAGTGATGGCAGAGGAGACTCTGAAATTTGCTCATGAATGGAGAATAGCTAAAGCAAATGGGAGAAATGACAAGATAAAAGAGCTAAAGAGAAGATTTCAAAGAGAAGCTCAAGAAGACAAAGTCAATTTTTATAATGAAATGTGAAAAGACCTGGAGTCAGAATAACAAAAGGAAAGAACACACTCAGTATTCTCAATCTGAGCCAACTGGAGAAAAAATGCAAGCCTCAAGTTACAATATTGAAAGATTCTATAAACAAAATATTGAACAACACAGAAAACATCAAAAGAAGATGGAAATATTCCACAGAGTCATTGTACCAAAAAGAACTCGTTGATGATCATCCATTTTAGGAGGTGGCATATGATCAAAAACCAATGGTACTGAAGGAAGAAATTGCAGTTGCACTGAAGGAATCGGTGAAGAACAAGGCTCCAGGAATTGACAGAATACCCATGGAGGGGTTTCAACAAATGGATGCCATGCTGGAGGCACTTACTCATCTATGCCAAGAAATTTAGAACACAGCTAACTGGCCAACTGACTGGAAGAGATCCATACTTGTACCATTCCAAAGAAAGGTGATCCCACAGAATATGGAAATTATTGAACAATATCATTAATATCAAAAGCAAGTAAAATCTTGCTGAAGGTAATTAAAAAATGGTTGCAGCAGTATATTGACAGGGAACTTCCAGAAATGCCAGCTGGATTTAGAAGAGGATGTGGAATGAGGGATATTATTGCTGATGTCAGATGGATCTTGACTGAAAGCAAAGAATACCAAAAAGATGTTTACATGTGTTTTATTGATTATACAAAAGTGTTCAATTATATGGATCATAACAAATTATGGATAACATAGAAAAATGGAAATTCCAGAACACTTAACTGTGCTCACGAGGAACCTGTACATAGACCAGGAGCCTATCATTCAAACAGAGCAAGGGAAGATGGCATGGTTTAAAATCAGGAAGGAAATGTGTCAGGGTTGTATCCTTTCACGGTACTTGTTTAATCTGTATGTTGAGCAAATAATCCCAGAAGCTGGACTATATGAAGAAGAACGTGGCATCAGGATTGGAGGAAAACTCATTAACAACCTGTGATATACAGATGACACAACTTTGCTTTCTGAAAGTGAAGATGTCTTGAAGCACTTACTGATGAAGATTTAAGACTATAATCTGCAGTATTGATTACAACTCAGCATAAAGGAAACAATAATTCTTACAACTGGACCAGTGAGCAGTATCATGCTAAATGAAGAGAAGATTGAAGTTGTCAAAGATTTTATATTATGTGTGCCCACAATCAACACCCATGGAAGCAGCAGTCAAGAAGCCAGATAACATTGCACTAGGCAAATCTGCTGCAAAAGACCTCTTTAAAGTGCTGAAGAACAGAAATATCTCTTTGAAGACTAAGGTGTGCCTACCCCAAGCCATGTTGTTTTCAATTGCCTCATATGCATGTGAAAGCTGGACAATGAATATGGAAGACCAAAGAAGAATTGATGCTTTTGAGTTGTGTTGTCAAAGAATACTGAAAGTACCATGGACTGCCAGAAGAACTAACAAATCTGTTCTGGAGGAAGTGCAGCCAGAATGCTCCTTGGAAGTGAGAATGGTCAGACTTCATCTCACATAATTTGGTCATGATGTCAGAAGGGATCACACCCTGGAGAAGGACATTATGCTTGGTACAGTAGAGGGTCAGTGAAAAAGGGAAGACCCTCAAGGAGATGAATTGACCCAGTGGTTGCAATAATGGGCTCAGGTATAGCAAGTGTGGTGAGGCTGGCGCAGGACCAGGCAATATTTCTTTCTGTCATACATAGGGTTGCTTTGAGTTGGAATCGACTCCATGGCACTTAACAACAACAGCAGCAACAACAACAATAATACTATAATCAGAATCCCTGGATGGTGCAAACAGTTAAAACTTTCAGCTACTAACCAAAAGACTGGAGCTTTGAGTCTACCTTAGAAGAAATCCTTGGTAATTGATGATGTACTCCCCAAAAAGCAGTCACTGGAAACCTATGGAGTACAGTTGTACTCTGATACACAAGAGAGTTGGAGTCAACAGGACTACAACAGGTTTAACATAATTACATTTTTACTTATTTCTTATTTTGACATTTAAATGACCATTGAATGCTCTAATTATAGAATTTTACTTTTTAAATTATTTGGGAAATTGAGTTATTATAATTACATTGAATACAAGAATTTCAAAAGGTAGCTTTAACAAAATCACTTTGTCAAGCAGGGAGTATAGAACATAATTTAACTTACAGTGCTCTGAAATCATTTGTCACTTTTAAATATTCAGACATTTGGTAGGATGTGGGCCTCCCTTTGTGCTCTTGCCTCAGGCCTAATAAATGTTAGGAACAGGATTTCAAGATACTTTCTTTCCTTGTAGCTTTGTCACACTCCTTCTCCTAACTCCTAAACTTCACCTACACCTATCTTGATTCTCTAGTGGTTATTTTTCTTCAGTCCACTTCATTCTGTTGCCACTGTATCTTTTCTGTACCTCTCCCTTCTTGTCATTTCATTCCTCTCTCTTTCCTAACAGGAGTCTTTAACAAAAAAATAAGATGAAATAAAATGTAACTTTAAAAGATAGACAATGATTACCTATGGTCTTATATTACTGGTTTGTTTTTGCTCTAATCCTTGAAACAAAATTAAGCCCTCTAAGTAGACAAGTGCCAGCTTTTTTTGTTGTTTCACACTGTGTCTAAGTATTCACCATTTGACTGTACACAAAGTAAGCCATCCACTGGTAGATGTGATTATAATGATATTTATGAGCCTGTAAGACAATCCTAGATGATGAGATTAATTGACCTGATGGCTAGTGAAATGAGATACATTAAACAGAAGAGACAGATAATCCCGGTAAGAAGGCAGATGCCTCCCTTGAGATCACCGTCCAGAAGGCTTGAAAGATCAGTTTCTAAATAAAGGATTAAAAATAAATCTTTCCTGCTCTTCTCCATTTGATCTTTATTGCAAATGCTGAGAGTATGGCTTAGTGAATTGAATGGACTAAATCCTACTTAATATTCAAGTCATGTAAAAATTGGCATAGGTCATAAAATTTGGTGATTTTTTTTTGGATAAACTAGCCTATTTATGGCCTGGTAACAACTTTATCTATCCTCGTTAGGCTAAAATTTTGGGTTCAGTACTGCTGGACCAGTTAAATTGCACACTTTTCTAGCACCAAATATATTCCTTCACTGAAGCATATTAAAATTCTTATACATCTTTTTTTTTTTTTTTCCAATTTTTTTTTTTGTTTTTTGTTTTTATTTGGGTGAAGATTTACAGAGCAAATTCACTTTCCATACAGAAGTTCACATATACTTTGTCTCATGTAATTGACCACAGTTTACCACAATGCAACAGCTCCCCT
>NW_006921642.1:11577378-11587358 GCF_000298275.1 Orycteropus afer afer
CTATCAAAATTCTTACACATCTTAATTGAAAATGAGTCAATGATTTCTTCATTCTATAATTATGAAAAAACAGTACATTTTTAGAAATGTCTGGAAACTATACAGTATACTAGAGCTTAATTAAATTAAATTTATTCTCTTCTGAAAAAGTATGACATAATTGAAAATACAAGGTTTTTAAATGTAAGTTTACCATTTACTAGGTATGTACCCTTGTGAGAATTGTTTAACTCTCTGAATCTTGATTTCCTTATCAGTTGAACAGGAATGGTGATAGTATTTATTCACCCTTCAAGCATGTGGTTTAGAAAGGTGACTCTAACATATTCGAACGTGGCTAGGTACTCAGAATGCATTGCCATTGAGCACTTTCTGTCAGTCAAATAAACTAAAAGACAACTACCATTATAATTGTCTCTTCAAGGTCGAGCTCAGGTCCCAAATAGTTTCTGATAGCTGTCAAATATCCCAAAGTTCAAGAAAAATAATCATTGAAATTTCTGGAAACTCACATGCTATTTGATACAAATTGAGTGTCTAGTATGTGCCAAGTATTTAACTAGTTGCTTAAAGCCCCACCCCCCCAAAAAAAAAAAAAAGTAAAAAAAGTTTGCCAATAGTTGTTTTAAAAGCTATTAAGTCAAGAATAGTGGGAGCCTCCTAGATTTAGGATGGGTGGACTCCTCTCAAATTGTTGAGGAGGTTGAGGGTGAGAAACTTTTGGAGGACAAGATTATTCTTCTTAGTGTTGATCTTGAAATGTATGATTTATGCTATGTGAGTGGAATGTGCTGAGGCACCTAAATAACTGGTCAGTGAGTGCAAAGAACCAGAGGGAATTAAGGGAGAAATGCAGTTGAGGAACATCAGAAAATTTAACATGGGTAAAAGCATTTACATGTTGCAGCTTGCTGTATCTATTGAAAATGGCCCCTATATTTATATTCCTGTCAACTAGCACAGAATTTTCTTCAATATACATGGAATGGCAACATATAAAGCTGTTTTTTTTGCTGGGACAGGGGGCACAGATTGTGAAGGATCTTATAGAAAGGATTTTAACTTTTTTTTTTTTTTTTCTCTTGGATACAAGAGGAACCATTGAAGAATTTTGACAGAATAGGGTTTTGGAAAGAGAGCTTGTGTAGAAAGATTTAGTTTTAGAAATTAAAACGGAAGCAGGTATATTAGTTAGAAGATTATGTAGTAATCCAGGTAAGAAAAGACTTTTAACAAATAATGGGGGAGAAAACAAATGATTGTTCTATTGCTTAGTGATTTTAGGTGGCAAATGATAGAGGGAAAGGTTCTGGCTTGGTGGTATCAGTGTTTATAGTGGTAAGATTCGTAAAAACAAACAAAAATCTTACAAAATAAGGAGTAAGTTTTTGAAGAAATAGAAATTTATTTTTCACATAATGATTAATGATTATGAGGTGTTTAAATGACAACCAGCATTTTCCAGGAGGGAGTAGAAGATGGACTTTTTTTGTATATGAGAGACATCTGAGCAAGTTCAGAAGTGTTTAAGGTCACAGGTGATAGCTGAAACCAAAGAGGACTCCATAAATAGAGACTCCGGATAAATACAAGGAGGAGGCACTAGAAATCCTATGACACTCAAAGGTTTATGGATGGTTAGAAGAAAGAATCATAGACAGGAAATGTGGGTAAAAGTAAAAAGTTGTTTTTGCAATTCAATTCTGGCCTGAAAATTGTTCTTTCTTTCTGATTAATTATACTTCAACCTTTATTATATTTTACCAACTCTGCTAGATATTTATTAAGAATTTAGTATGGCATTTTTTGTCTGTACTCTAACTGAAGAGTTGCAATCGTCCCAGCTACATATTCCACAATATTTTGTAGTAATTATTTTTTTAAAAAAGGAGAGAGAAAAAAATGGTAAAATACTGCACACATAATAAATAATTATTATATTTAGATGATATAATATCCTTTTAAGGATTTGTTCACACACACATATGCTGTTCAGCAAAGAATGTATTAGAATTGCATCTGAGGGTATAATGTGAGTATTTTACATAGAATGCTCTCAGGTTGTGAAGGAAGCAAAAAGATAACATCTGTGCTCAATAAGCATTTCCATAAACCATCCAGTAAGTGCCAAGATGCTTATATAGCAGTGTGAGAAATCAAGGTTATTTACTTCCTTGCTAATTCTTTGTTATGCAAGTCTCTTCCTCTCAGCTCCACACTATTTTTTTCTTACATATTTTGCCAGCTCTTTCAGTCCCAGATTGAAGGTTATCAGTTGGTAAATATTCTCATAATTCACCCTCTATTAATCCTTTACCATGTAGATGCTTTTGGCTTCAAATAACAGAATGAACTTGTCTTACTTTTTATATGGGCTTTATTATCCTATATAACAAGAAATGTGAATAGAGGAGATTGCAAGGTTACTTAATTGAGAGTCTCCACAATGTCATCAAGAACACAGGCTCTTTATGCTGTACCATTCTCAAATAATGGCAAGACTCTTAAGCATATTTTAAAGAAAAACATAAAAAAGAGTTGCTGTCTAGTCAATTCCCATATGTTTCAGAGTGGAGCTGTGCTCCATAGGAAGAGCCTCTGGGTAGCTTCAAACTGCCAACATTTTGGCTAGCAGCCCAGGACTAAGAAGTCACAACCCAGGGACTTCTTAAATTTATAGAAAAAGGTGCAGGCAGTTCCCAGTTTACAGAAGTCCAATTTACATACAGACTGTAGTTATGAACCAACCTCCTTAAAGCCTGTTATATTCAAAGTCTGAGTTACATACAATGGCTTGTAGTAACAAATGTATGCTACTTTGCCACGTACATCAAAACTTTATTATTATTATTACTGTATTATGTTAAAGATGTTTTAGTGTATTAGAAGTGTTTCTTTCTTTTTTTTTTTTTTTTAATGCACAGAAAGGTACACTATGCACAATATACTAAGGCATACTGAAGTTACACGCAAACTGTTCCTAACTATTTTTACTTAAGTACAAATTCCACTTAAAGACAGACCTAGGAATGAACTCCTTTGTAATCCAGGCAGTTGCCAATATTTAAGTCTGTTGTCTTTGCTGTCGTTGTTTAAGATGGTTCCACAGTTAAATTATGACAAGAAAAGGGGGTTTATCCTCCTTTGTGTTTCTTTTGCTTTTACCAGGTGTTTGGGGGTATTTTTCTGAAGAATATGAGTAAGCTTTCTTTCTTAACCCAGAGACCAGAATAGGGTTACATGGCCCTTCCTAAACGAATTACTGGCAAGAAAGATGGCACTTGCTTAATTGTCTCTTGGAGCTGTAGTGAGGTTGCATCAAACTTCTGTCAAGCTGGAGCAAAAGGAGAATGGCATACTTTTTTAAAACTGGAAACAACATTATCTGCCACCTTTGCATGCTTTTTCCTTCTATCCATATGATAAAAAGCAGTTTCAATCTCAAGCTCTACTCCTATTATTTAATCCTTCCAAGATTAATAAAATCAAATTCAAATCAAATAAAGCTCGTGGCCACAAAATCTATTCATTGTACTTTATTTTCAGCTGTAAATTTCAAACATGACCTTCAACCAACTTAGACTTAATGAAGTTTACCTTCGCTATGAGTTGAAATCATCTTTAGGGTACATAACAGAATCAACATTTTCCTAGCTTCCTGAAAATGTTCACAGTATGAGGCAACACTAGTTTCTGTGTTTTTTTTTTTTTTTAATTTTGTTTTGTTTTTAATTTGTTTGTTAGTTCCTTTTTTTTTTTTTTTTAAGGATACTGTTTTCTTCTTGATTACATTTTTTTCCAGAAAAACAAGATCTATAGTGTCTACCATATGTCCTTTTTACACTCTTTGTTAGTTTGAGTAAAACTTGCCAGATATATGAAGTGAAGTAATCATTAATTAGCTATTTATTGCTTGACTAGAAAAGCATGTTTTGGTGTTTTCCTTTTTCTTAATGATGGAATATAGTATATAGTTGTATCAAATTTTGATGATAAATACAGAGTCTTAAATTTTAGCTACTGACTCATATATATATATATATATATATATATCTTCATTTTCAAGGCAAAGCAAAAATGTCATATTCTTTCATAATAAAAGGGCCCTTTTTATTCACTCTCTTTTGTACATGGCATGAAATTTTCCTAGTAGTGCTATTGAATCTGAAAATGTTCAATAACACATTTACTTGTGTAATAAATACTGGGTTAAATGTTTAGCTGTTACAGGACACAAAGATATGTGACAAACACCTTACAGTTGCTAAATGTTTTATTTGGGAGACATAATAATTATATAAAGCCATCTTCCTTTGTTTGACATATGGAGCACTGTGCAGTCTGCCTTCAACTATATTTCTAATCTAATCAACCACTGCTTCCCTGAACTAGAGCCACACAGAACCTCTCTCTGAGGTTGGAATGTCCATATTCTACCACAACTCATCACTTTTGTATCTGACATTCCCCACATATAGAAAACACATGTTTCCTCACACCCTCAAGTACAATAGCTGCCCATCACTCCACATGTAATATACACCTCAAACCCACAGCTAAAATCTTGCTTTATGTCACACACACACACACACACACACACACACACACACTCAAACATCAAGTTCCCCTGACTCTGCGTGGAGTGGCAGTTTCTTATTCCATTATTTATTGCTTTACAGTTTTTTTATTCTGAATGAAAGTGCTCTGCCAGCAAAATTTTAATTGAATATTTTTCAGTCTCTGACCCAAAACTATTTTCCTTCCTTCCAAGTATCCTAATTACAAATATATTAGTAGCCCTTCATCGTCTTAAATGCTTAAGTCTCTCAAAGTCTCTACATTTTCTTCAAGTATCCAGCTGTTTCCTGCTTTCATGTCTTCTCATATGTGATAGATAGTCCATGACCTGTTGCTCAAACCAGTTTTTGCCTTGCATACAGAGCTTATTTTATCCACTATTTTTGGAAAACTGTCAGCCTGAAGATAATCCATGTTCATTTTCTTATTATTTACAATTTGGTTACTAATTTCTAATTATAAATATGTATATATTCATATATATTTATACATACAAATTCATGATCTTTAATTCTAATTGGGGCTCAAGTAGCCACTAAAACTACCCATACCCCTACCAACCAGGGAAGTAAATTGAAAAAAAAAATCAAATTGTGGAAATATGGTAATTCCTCAAAAAATTAAAAATAGAATTAGTATATGCATGCATGTATATATTGTTGTTGTTGTTTGCCATTGAGTCGGACCCAAGTCATAGCTACCCCTCCTTGGGTTTCTGAGGCAGTATCTCTATGGGAGTAGATTGCCTCATCTTTTTTTCCGAGGAAAGGGTTGCTATGACTCAGAGATGACTTGACAGCACATAACAACAACAACACAACAACAAGGAACTTAAAAGCAATAATACCAACAGATATATGTACTTTGATGTTCATTTCAGCGTTATTCATAATTGTAAAAATGTGGAAACAATCCAAGTGTCCATTATGAGATGACTTGATAAACAAAATGTGGTACATACATACAATGGAATGCTACTCAGCATTAATAAAAAAAATGAAGTCCTGATTCATGCTACAACATGGATGAATCCTGGAGACATTATACTGAATGAAATAAGTCAATCATAAAAGGACACATATTGCAATGGTATGGATGGTATCACTTATATGAAATGACAAAAATAATTCTATATAGTGGTAAACAGTAGTGGAGGAGGGGATCACTGCTTGGAAAGTAGTGTAATTTTGTCTATGGTGGTTAACAATTGACATCTACAAAGGACATTGGCTATCCCACAAGACTAATACTATTAATTATCTAAATTGCTTGTGAACAATGATATCTATTCCACAGTCAGCTCCTGGCCTTGTTTTGACTAATGATATTGAACTCCTTCATTCCCACTTTCTGCACATAAACTTTATTTGATTTCTGTGTATTGCATCTGGTGATGTTCCTTTTTTTTTTTTTTTTTAAGTATTTATAATGAATAAGTCATTGGTCTTGCAGAATTTCATCATGCAATCTACAGCATCATTTTCTATCACCAAGGCCATATTTTTCCAACTACTGGTGATACTTTTTTGTTTCCAACTTTCATATTTCAATCCCCAGCAATAATCAGTACATCTTGATTGCACAATTCATCAATTTCAGACTTCAGACATTGCTAAAAAGTCTTCAATTTCTTCATGTTTGGTTTTGGTGGTTGGTGCATAAATTTGAATAGCAGTCATATTAACTGGTTTTCCTTGTATGTGTACGTATATTATTCTATCATTGATAGTATTGATTTTTGTGATATATCTTTAAATGTTCTTTTTGATGATTAATTTTACACCACTCCTCTTCTGTTTGTCATTCCCGGCATTGTGGACTATATGGTTGTCTGATTCAAAATGACCCAAACCAGTCCATTTCAGTTCACTAATATCTAAGATATTAATCTGTATGAAGTCCATTTTATTTTTGACAACTTACAATTTTCCTAGATTCATATTTATACATTTCATGTTCTAATTATTAATGAATGTTTGCAGCTGTTTCTTCCCATTTTGAGTCATAAAGTTTTCCAGTAATATATTATACAGTGTTTCACTGCTATTCATAAGGTTTTTAGTGGCCAATTATTTCAGAAGTTGATGGCTCCATCCTTCTTCTGAGTCTGTCTTAGTCTGGAAGCTCTGCTGAAATGTGTCCACCATGGGTGACCCTGCTGGTATTTGAAATTCTGGTGGAATAACCTCCAGCCTCACAGCAACACTCAAGCCACCACAGTCTGACAAACTGATTGATGAGTGGTGGCATTAATCATTGTTGTTGTTGTTAGGTGCTGTCAAGACATCTCTGGCTCATAGAGATGCTATGCACAGCAGAACAGAACACTGCTCTGTCCTAAACCAGCTCCACAATCCCTGCTATAATTGAACCCACTGCCACAGTCACTGTGTCAATCCATCTCATTGAGGGCCTTTCCCTCTTTCATCAACCCTCCACATTACCAAGCATGACATCCTCCTCCAGGGAATGGTCCCTTCTGACAACATGACCAAAGTAGGTGAAACAAAGTCTGACCATTCTTGCTTCCCAGGAGCATTCTAGCTGCACTTCATTCAGGACAAATTTGTTACATCTTTGAGCAGTTCATGGCACTTTCAGCATTCTTTGTGAACACCACAACTCAAAAGCATCAACTTTTCTTTGGTCTTCCTTATTCATTATTCAGCTTTCACAAGCATATGAGGTGATTGAAAATACCATAGCTTGTGTCAGGTGCACTTTAGTCTTCAGGGAGACATCTTTGTTTTTCAGCACTTGAAAGAGATCCTTTGTAGCCAATTTGTCCAGTCCTCAGTAGGAAGATCAGGTAATCTACTTTCAGAGGGATATCTCCTGGGAAACCCAAGGAGGGGTCGTTATGAATTGGATCCGACCTGATGGCAGTGGGTTTTATATGTCATCTGATGTCCTGACTTCTTCTTCCACATGAGTGTTGATTGTAGAACCAAGCAATGTGAAGTCTTTGACCACTTTAATCTTTTCTCCATTTATCATGATGCTGCTTATAGGTCCATTGTGAAGATTTTTGTTTTCTTTATATTCAAATGTAATCCATACTGCACACTGTATAATTCAATTTTCATCAGTAAGTGCTTCAAGTCATCCTCACTCTCACAAAGCAAAGTTGTGTCAGCAGCATATCACAGGTTGAAAATGATTCTTCCTCCAATCTTGCTGCCACGTTCTTCTTAAGTATGATGAAAGAATACAACCCTGATGCACTCCCTTCTTGATTTTAAACCAAGCAGTGTTCCCTTGTTCCATTTGAATGACAACTTCCTGGTCTATGTATAGATTCCTCATGAGTACAATTAAGTGTTCTGGAATTCACATTCTTCTCAATGTTACCCTTAATCTGTTATGATCCACACAATCAAATGCTTTTGCGCAGTCAATAAAATACAAGTAAACAACTTTCTGCTATTCTTTGCTTTCAGCCAAGATTCATATGACATCAGCAATGATATACCTCATTCCATGTTCTTTTCTGACTCCATCTTGCATTTCTGGAAGTTCTCTGTCAATATATTGCTGCAACATTTTTTGAATTAGTTTCAGTAAGATTTTACTTGCATGCAATATTAATGATATTGTTCAATAATTTGCACATTCTGTGGGATCACCTTTCTTTGGAATGGGTACAAATATGATCTCTTCAAGTCATCTGGCCAGGTAGCTGTCTTCCACATCTCTTAACATAGTCGAGTGAGTGCTTCCAGCAGAGAATCTGTTTGTTGAAACATCTCAGTGGGTATTCTGTCAATTTCTGGAGCCTTGTTCTTCGCCAATTCCTTCAGTACAGCTTCCACTTCTTCCTGCAGTACCATTGGTTCTTGATCATATGCCACCTCCTGAAATGGATGAACATCAACCAGTTCTTTTTGATACAGTCACTCTTTGCATTCATTCCTTACATCCTCTTGTGATGCTTCCTGTATCATTCAATATTTTGCCCATAGAATCTTTCAATATTACAACTTGAGGCTTAAAGTTTTTCCTCAGTTCTTTCAGCTTGAGAAATGCTGAGCGTGTTCTTCTCTTTTGGTTTTCTAACTCCAAGTCTTTGCACATTTCCTTATAGTAATTGGCTTTGTCTGTTTATGCTGCTCTTTGAAATTTCCTGTTCAGCTCATTTATCTTGTGATTTCCTTGATTTGCTTTAGCTATTCTCTGCTCAAGAGCAAGTTTCAAAATTTATTCTGAACATACATTTTGGTCTTTTCTTCCTTTCTTGTCTTTTCAATGACTTCTTGCTTTTTTCAGGGATGGTGTTCTTGATGTCACCTCATAATTTTTCTGGTTTTTGGTCACTGGTGTTCAATGCATCAAATCTATTCTTTAGATGGTCTCTAAATTCAGAAGGGATATATTCAAGGTCATATTTTGGCATTCATGAACTTGTTTTAATTGTCTTCAGCTTCAAGTGAACTTGCCATTGAGCAGTTGATGGTCTGTTCCACAGTCAGCTCCTGGTCTTGCTTTGGCTGAAGATATGGAGCTTTTCCATCGCTTCTTACCATAGATGTAGTCAGTCTCTTTCCTGTAACCTCCATCTGGTTAAGTCCACCTGTATATAGCCACCATTTGTTTTGTTGAAAAAAGGCATTTGCAATGAATAAATCATTGGTTTTGCAAAATTCTATCATGTGATCTCCAGCATTATTTCTGTCACCAAGACCAAATTTTCCAACTACCCGTGATTCTTCTTTGTTTCCAACTTTTGCATTCCAGTCACCAGTGATAATTAACACATCTTGATTGCATAGTCGGTCAATTTCTGTCCACAGAAGTTGGTAAATATTTTCAGTTTCTTCATCTTTGGCTTTGGTGGTTGGTGCATAAATTTTAATAATAGTAGTATTAACTGGTTTTCCTTGTAGATGCATGGATATTATCCTATTCATTGACAGCACTGTGCTTCAGACAGGTCTTGAAATAGACTTTGTGATCATGAATGCCATGCCACTCCTCTTCAAGTTGTCATTCCTGGCATAGTAAATCATATGGTTGTCTGATTCAAAATGGCCAAAACTTGTCCATTTCAGCTCACTAATGCTTAAGATATCAATTTTTATGTGTTCTATTTCATTTTTGACAGCTTCCAATTTTCCTAGATTTATACTTCATACATTTCATGTTCTGATGGTTAATGGATGTTTGCAGCTGTTTCTCCTCAATTTGAGTCATGCCACATTAGCAAATGGAGGTCCCAAGAGCTTTATTTTATCCATATCATTAAGATTGGTTATATTCTGAGGAGCCAGCTATTTCCCACTCATATTTTGAGTGCCTTCTGACCTAAAGGGCTCATACTCCTGCACTATATCAGACAATGTTTCTGAACTATTCATAAAGTTGTTTAGTGATATGTTAGACATTGTTTCTCTGCTATTCATAAA
>NW_006921642.1:11595283-11596387 GCF_000298275.1 Orycteropus afer afer
TCTTGTAAGGTTTTTTTCTGTGTTTTCTTTGGTCTGTCTCTCAATCCTTTGAAGATACCTAAAGATAATTCTTTTGAATTTTAGGACAGTTCTTGAAACATCCTTTTTGATGATGAACGCCACACCATTTCTCTTCAAATTGTCATTCCTGGCATATTGGATCACATGATTGTCTGATTCAAAATGGCCAAAACTCATCCATTTCACTTTACTAATGCCTATGATATCGATCTATATGTATTCCATTTCATTTTTGACAACTTCCAATTTTCCTAGATTCATACTTTGTACATTCCATCTTCTGATGAATAATGGATGTCTGCAGCTGTTTCTCCTCAATTTGAGTGGTGCTGCATCAGCAAAGGGAGCTCTTGAAAGTTTTACCTTATCTGTGTGAGTAAGGCTGGGTTTTACTCTGATTTTGCAGCTCTTTCCCATTCTTATTTTGATAGCCTTCTAACCTATCCGGATTACTCATAAAATTGCATGGTGATGTATCAGACACTGTTTCTTTGCTATTCATAAAGTTTTCCCTGGCCAATTCTTTGAGAAGTGGATGATCTTTTCCTTCTTCCTTGTCTTTCTCAGTCTGTAGCCAGGCTAATACCTGTATACCATGTGCACCCAGCTGCGTTTGAAATGCCAGTGGCTCAGCCTCAAGACTCACAGTAACACATCACCACAGTAGGACAAACCAACAGACAAGTTTGTCTCCCTTAGCTGTTAGAAACCTCTCCTACCACCCTTACCTGTATCCTTGCGGCTGACTCCTTGCTCTGTCCTGGTCCCCAGGCCTTTTCCTCTCTTCTCTCCCATTCTCCTGCCCTGGTGCTTTGGGATGTGGCCTGGGTTCCCTCTCCTTACCTGGATCCCTGCAGCTGACTCCTCATCTGTCCCAGTCCCAGGGCCTTTTCTTCTCCTTTCTCCTGCTCTCTTGCTCTGCTACTTTGGGGCATGGCCTGGGTTCTTTCTCCTTACTTGGATCCTTGTGGCTGACTCCTTGTCTGTCTCAGTCCCTGGTCCTCTTCCTCTCCTCTCTCCCATCTACAGCTGACTCCTCCTCTGTCCCTGAGCCTTTAATATATTTAATATATTAACATATAT
>NW_006921642.1:11596522-11603478 GCF_000298275.1 Orycteropus afer afer
CCAAATATCTCTAAAGTGCTGTCTATACCAATAGTATTTTTCTTTATCTTCCATTTTTTGCTCAACCATTACCTTTTTTAGGCTTCTAGTTGCACCTTTCCAGTTAAAAATTTTTTCTGAGATTACTAGCTACTTTGTTGGTGCCATTTTCAACAAAGTTTTTGCTAATAATTGTACGTGGCTTCTCTTTGGCTATAAATACTTTTAATTTATTTATCCTTCTTCAATGTCTTTTTTCATGATCCTCTCTTAGCTTTTTTCTTTCCTCTGTGACTGCTTGTTTGTGTTCCTTCTTCACCCCATCTCTTAAATTATGATATTCTCCAACTTTTTTCTACAGACCTATTATCTGTTCTTTAAAAACACTAACCTGTGATGTTTCTGTTACACCCGTGGTAGGAAACTGAAGCAGACTGTAACAAGATGAGTTGTCAAATTAGGGAACTGATGAATTATTGATGTTATTGAGGAAAATTGCAAAGTGTCAAGAATATTCCAATCAGATTCTGAAGAAAAGGGCATAATATTGGTATGAAATATTGGTGGGAATTTCTAGAAAGAATAAATTGTAAATAAAACAATGATCTAATAGTCTGGAATCAACAAACAATAAGACACAAAAAGTACTCTCCCAAGCAAAACTAAGTGTTATCATTTCTCTTTTCCTGAGACACTTCAATTTCACTTCTATTACAATGCAGTTAAGTAATTTATTGTTTCTCTGTTCCATCAGTTGATATTCTTTTCATCTCTCTATTTTCAAAACCAGACATTCTGCTGGGAAGATAGTGGTCACTAGTAAATTTTTGTAAATGAATGATTGCTCCATAGCAGGATTGAATACTTGCAGGAATGAATGAGTATGCAGACACTCTTTTTGCTTTCTTGAAACACAGAGTATAGCAAAGAGTGATCTGAGTTGGAATAGAGTGCTCTCTATTTCATGAGGAGGCAAAATGGATGAAGAATGTAAGGATTTCTGAATGTAAGGATGACTGGTCATATTTTCCTGACAAGTAAGCAAAGTTAAGTGTCCCTCATTCTTCATTCCTACTCAATGAGGCCCAGTTGTTTTATATTCTATAGGTCTGAGAATTCCTGGTCACAAGTACATATGTGCTACAGTTCAGCAGTGACCAAGAGAGGATATTATGTGTAATTTTCTGTTTGGGAGGGACATAATAGGGATAACAGTCATCCTGAAGACACATGTTACTCTCATTTCTCCAATGTCCAGCACTGGCTTATGGCCATTTTTATAGGTCCCCAGTCAGGTTGTTGCAAGGGACTTTGTATCCATGCCCTCAGTGTATGAGAAAGGAGGACTCATTTTCCACCTGGACTATGTTTCTAACAGCACGTATGACTTTTTTATGTTTGAATGGAAGAGCAACATTTTTAAAATAGAGACAGCTAATAAAATGAGCAGTCTTAGAAAAAATATAAAATGATAATGAATCTAAAATGTTTCAATAAACATCATAAGTGGTTTTACAGGGAAATATAATTAAGCACACTTGGCACATCTGCATAGAAATCTTTCATGGATATAAAGCTTACCATCATGATACTAACCTTTGGGTGCTGAGAAATCAGTCAGTTCTACAGATGCAAATATGGAAAATTCTAGTTGTAAATAAAAAAAATCCAGAGAACAAGCTATTTCTGCTTGAGTTAATGAAGAATGCCATTTAAGGAAAATCTTTTTCAGTGAAAAATAAATACTGATTTCAAAATTTGCATTAGATTTGAGATTTGTTTTTACTATTTTCTCAGTAACTTCTGTTTGTTACAAACTGAAACTTATTTACCACTTCCAGAAACTAGTCATTTCTAATATCTAAGGTTGCTTTCTTCAACTTGTAATTGTTATTTATGAAGTTGTCAGAGGTGTTAATAAGCGCACATTAATGAAACTCCTGTCTGAAATTGAATACCTTATAGAACAACAGTTGAGGAGCAGCAAACACATTCAATTGGACTAAGTTAAAAAAAAATATGCCAAAGTTCTTTCCTTCAATTAAGAATACAGAGCACCTAAGGCTTAAGGTTGGATTACAAAATTTATACTTCTATGCCAACAGCAATTCTAATGCAGGCTCCAGACATTTCCTAAAGTATGTCATATATGTGGAAAAGGAACATGCAAAAGCTTCACTATGACTTAATCAAAGGTTAATTTTTCTTTTTGTTGCTGTTACAATTGTAGTAAAATTTTACTTGATTTCCTGTGTATGTGTGTGTATGTGTGTGTGTGTGTGTATACACACAAATGTATATATTTGTATCCTGAGAATTCCTGGTTCCCAACATATATATATATTATAGCTTAGCAATTTATTCACCGAGAAGGTGTGTGAATGTGTGCTTGTGTATGTCTGAGTTACATGAGAGTAAGAGTATATATGAGTTTTAGTTCTATGTATATAATAGTTTTACAAGTAAGTTGACTAAATTATGGAAAGTTTTTGTGCAAGGTATCTAGTTGTGGACAATTTCTATAATCAATTTTTAATGACCACTTCATATGTGCTTGATTGAAGAGCCTAGATGGAACCATTGCACCTTTTTGGTACAGTGCATCAGCAAACTGTTGCATCTCACCCCTTCTCCAAAAACTGAGCAGTGTGTGCCTGAGCAGTAAGTATTCCCAACCATATCCGGGGTACTCTGGTTCTGTACCTCTTCATATTTGTTCCACTCTTACCTACAACTTGCCTGTTTTCTTTTTTTTTTTCTTTTTCTTCCATATTTGTGACTTTTAATAAATCAAGCTATTCCTGATCAATGATTCTGTCAACACTTATAAAAAAGGTAAATAATTACTTCTTCTTTATATTTTAGGACTATGATTCCATTGCATTATATTGATCAGACTTGTGCATTCGGCCCTATGAAAATGATGTTAAAATCCATAGCTGAAGAATTATAGGGGATTTTAGACAAAGATAATGCATTCTTGCGTGACCTTAGGCTACTAAATCATTTGAGGGATGGAAGAAAAGGAAAGGGGGAGGGTGACAAAGAAATGAGACATAAATGGAAAGCAAAGTGGAAAGGAGACAAGAAAAGGTGTTAGAGAAAAGAATATTCAGTCAAATTAATCAAGAATTTGGCAGAAGGACAAGAGGAACAAACCTTGGCTATTAGTGATTTGTTTTTGGTAGCACTGGAGACAGAACTAATATTCAAACAGGAATCAGTGTCTTAAATCAAGAAAAATAAATGACATAGCCTTTTATTTATGTAAAATTTATGTGTATTATTTGTACCCAAAGGAAAGAGAAACAAAACAATTTCATCAGTACTGCTAAAACAGCAGTTCTCTATGGATGTTATATTATATGCATGTTGTTTTTGTTGTTTGCCGTGGAGTCGTCCCCGACTCATAGCGACCCCTCCTTGGGTTTCCGAGGCAGTATCACTACGGAAGTAGGATTGCCCAACCTTCCTTCCGAGGAGTGGCTGGTGGGTTTGAACCGCCAGCCTTCTGGTGAGCAGTCATGTGCTTTAGGCACTATGCTACCAGAGCTCCATAGATAATCATAAATTGCAAATGGCATTAGAAGTTCAAATACATTCAATTAGTGCAAATAAAGGACCTAAGTTTAGTTTAATATCTATGATTTTTATGTATTTAGAAGGTCTTTATGCCCATCAATAGTTTAAATTATCATGTTGTAACTTGGACCCTTAAAACAAGATGACACTTGTCTATTCTTTAGACCAAATCTGGTTTAGTCATTGTATTTAAAAGGAACTTGTGGAATGGGGCCACTGTAAGACAAATATAAAATTTTAAAAAATCTGGATATATTTACGCTTAAATTTGACCTACTTACTCTTCTCATAAAATGATAAAATCATGTGACTGAAAGTGACTATGAGAAAGAAATTTGCATACTTGTTTTGAAAGAGATAAACACAATTATTTTTGGTAGGAATATACAAAGCAGAATATATATCAATTCAACAATTTTTACATGCACAATTTAATTACATTGACTGCATTCTTTAAGTTGTTCCACAATTCTCTTTATTCTTTCTCAAATTATATCACTGCCATTAAGATAGTCACTGCCTCCTAATCAAGTTACTATTGTCAATTTAATCCCCTATAGATAATTTTTTTAAAGATCTCAATGCTCAAGTCAGGCATTCCTTATGTATTAAGCTAAACTATTGTTTAGTTTAGAGATGACTTCAGAAGACAACTTCAGTTCGAAGTTTCATATTTAAAGATTTTATCAGGGAAATATTTTCAGATGATCATCCTATTTCAAATGCTCCAGAAAGTCTGTATTACAGGACAATTTGAAATTATTTTCCATATTTTTCCTGATCTATAGAAGATCAGAATTCTTACAGAATCTTTGATCAAAATATTCTGGAGTGGTAGCCAGACACCAACTAATTCTGATCTCAAGGCAAAGGAGACAGTTGTCCACAGATACAACTAGATACACATTCTAATTTCTTTTTTGCTTTCCATATCACCTTCTTCCTCTGTTGCTCAAGGTGAATATGGAGTAACTATAACTTACATGGTTGCTTGCAAGATTTTAAGACCTCAGGCACTACAGAATGAATGAGGAGATAGAGCAGAAAGATTAGAAACAGTATTAGGACAATTGACTGGGTTGTTCCATGAAAGCATGTTCCTAAATGTCCAAACCAAGAAACCAAATCTCAAGAAGTGTTTGGCTATACATAAGCAGCCTCAGGAGCTGCTATTTGCTGTGGCTACTATAAAAATATATATAACACAGCGTTTACCAAATCATCCTTTTCCAGGCATATAGCTCAGAAATACCAATTTTGTAAATCATGTTATAAAACTATTATCCTTAATCTATGCCATATTTCCCATTACCATAAACTCATTACCTACTTCCCATACAATGATATATCTTTTTCTCCTCCCTTACATCCCAGGTAACTACTAATTAACTTTGGTTTCTATACATTCACCTATTCTTGTAATTTCTTATAAGTGAAATCCTACAATATTTTTCTGTGCTGACAGACTTACTTCACTCAACATAATGTTTTCAAAGTTCACCCATGTTGTAATATGTATCAGAACTTAATTTTTATGTTGTTGTTGTTGTTGTTTGCCGTCGAGTCAGCCCTGACTCATAGCGACCCCTCCTTGGGTTTCCGAGGCAGTATCACTACGGAAGTAGGATTGCCCAACCTTCCTTCTGAGGACTGGCTGGTGGGTTTGAACCGCCAGCCTTCTGGTGAGCAGTCAAGTGCCTTAGACGCTATGCTACCAGAGCTCCATAACATTGCATTAAAAGGGGAGGTATATTCATTAATAACCTGCAATACGAAGATGACACAACCTTGCTTGCTGAATGTAAAAGAGAATGGCACATGTACTGAGGAAGCTCAAAGATTACTTCATTCTGTGTGCATTGCACCTCAATATAAAACAAAAAGAAAACAAAAATCCTCACAACTGGACTGATAAACAGTATCATGATAAATGGAGAAAAGATTGAAGTCAAACATTTCATTTTACTTGAATCTACAATCCACGCTAATTGAAGCAATAAATCAAAGGACATTGTTTTGGGAAAATCTGCCACAAAAAGCTCTTTAAAGTGTTAAAGGGAAAAGAAATAACTATGAAGACTAATGTGTACCTGACTCAAGCCATGGTATTTTCAATGTGTCATGTGGTTGTGGTGCTGGTGAAGAATAATGAGGGTACCATGGACTGCCAAAAGAACTAACAAATCTGTCTTGGAAGAAGTGCAACTGGAATTCTCCTTGGAAGCGAGAATGGCCAGACTTCATCTCACCTACTTTGGTCATGTTGTCAGAAGGGAACATTCCTTGGAGAAAGATATCATGATTGGTAAAGTAGAGGGCCAATGAAAGAAAGGAATGCCATCAATGAGATGGATTGACACAGTGACTGCAATGATGGGCTCAGGTATAGCAAGGATTGTGAGGCTGGCACGGGACCAGGCATTGTTTTGTTCTATTATATATGCAGTTGCGATGGGTTGGAGACAACTCAACATCACCTAACAACTACAACAGCAACAGGTACATTTGAAAACTGAACAATGAATAAGGAAGACTGAAGAAGAATTGGTGTACTTGAATTATGCTGTTGGCAAAGAATATTTCATACAGACAGTCCCTGGGAAGGATTTTTTTAATTTTTAATTCTTTTTTTTATTTTTGTAGTGTTCCCTCTCCATCCCTCCCAGCCCTGGTAACCAATAAGGAAAGTTTCTTTCCATATATAAAGGTTTCCTTGACTTTTTATAACAATGAACTGATACGATATTTGTCCTTCTTTGATAGACTTATTTCCCTCAGCGTAATGTTCTCCGAGTTCATCCATATTATGAGGTGTTTACCAGATTCTACATTATTCTGTAGTGTTGCACAGTATTCCATTGTGTGTATGTACTATAGTTTGGTTATCCATTCTTCTGCTGATGGGCACCAAGGTTGTTTCCATCTTTTAGCTATTGTAAATAGTGCTGCAATGAATATGGGTGTGCATGTATCTGTTTTTCTCTGGGCTATCCCTTCTTTAGGATATATAACTGGTAATGGGATTGCTGGATCAAATGGTATTTCTAATTCCAACTTTTTAAGGAATCTCCATACTGCTTTCGGCAGTGAATGTATCATTTTGCCCTCCCATCACCAGTGTATGACAGTCTCAATCTTTTCACATCCTTGGCAGCATTTGTTATTTTCTGTCTTGTTGAACTTTGCTACTAGTGCTGGGACAAGATGGTATCTCATTGTTGTTTTGATTTGCATCTCTCTAATGGCATAGTGCGTAAGGCACTTGACTGCTAACCAGAAGGCTGGTGGTTTAAAACCAGAGCCACTCTTCACAAGGAAGATTGGGCAATCTATTTCTGTAGTGATACTGCCTCAGAAACCCAAGGAGGGGTTGCTATGAGTCAGATCTGACTCAA
>NW_006921642.1:11605378-11606826 GCF_000298275.1 Orycteropus afer afer
GTATAGCATGGATTGTGGGGCTGGTGCGGGATCGGGCAGTGTTTCATTCTGCTGTGCATGGGGTCGCTATGAGTTGGAAACGACTCGACGTCACTTAACAACAACAACAACAATGTACGGTTTTCCTCTTCCATGTTTACATCTTATAAGACTTTCAAAGGTAAAGTATGGCTAATACACACTTATGTGATTTTTGTCTTAATTTTTTTTTCATTTCTGCTGTTTTTTTTTGTAAAATTTAATTTTGTGAATATTTAGTTCCAGATGAAGATTTATTTTATTCTTGGATATCTGAAAAAAATAAAAATAAAAAAATTCAGCAGTGTCTGTCACCATTTTGTTCCCCTGCTTATAAGTTAATTGTCAATCTAAATTTTTCTGCTTTTGAAAATCAGTACTCTCCCTCATTGCTTTAAGATAATCTAATTTTTTGATACCCTGAATTGTTCTGAGTTTTTTCTATTCACTCTACTTGGCATATTTTAGGCTTTCCAACCTAAACAAATTTGTCTTTCATCATATCCAGAAAACCCCTTCAAATATTGTCATTTTAAAATCCTGAACACACTAATATTCTTTTCTTTATCTAACTATCCCAATATTTTAATCCTGCCCCCCATGGACTCTCACTCTTGATGAATTCTTTCTCTCCATCTTAAATGATTTTTTTTTTATCGTAAACAGTTCTTCATTTTCTTTTTACCCTTATGAACTGTTATTTTTCAGATCATAGAATCATTAGTATTCCTCAAGCTGTGTGAACACAGGTTTGTGGACTTTTAAATGTAGTTTTTCATGCTTTAATCACCATTACCAAACTACCTAACAAACTAACTAACTGAATAAATAAATACACACCTATAGTCACAGTTATTCAGTGCCTATGAAACTCATGTTTTAGGTGACTAACAATGGACAATATCCTCAGGACAAATGCTGGCTCTGAAATTACTATTAAGGTTTCTGTATTTGTACACACACAACACACATATTTATATTTATATTTAACTTGTGGTGAAAATTTCTATTACTTTTCCAGAACTATGCATTTAAAAAATAGACATATTTTATGCTTTTTTCAGTCATTTTTAAGTGGGTTGTATGGAGGAGATTGGTCACTCTGAACATCTGTTATACATTATTCATGTACAATTTTAGTTTGTTTTGTAGGATTGTTTCAAACACTCCTCTTGCACAATTAATATACATTTATATTTTTTCAGACATCTTAATGAAAGAATTAAAAATAAAGTGTTGATAAAAATGTATTGCTGAAAAAAATATTCTTCAATCAAATGAAAGGATGTTTTCTATGGACCAGTTCTACTCTGTCACAACCAGTCACTATAAGCAGTTGACTCGACAGAAATTGCCCGCTCTCCACTATGGGCAGGTTTTGTTCATTAAGTTATTCATTTATATAATTATAAAAAAAATTCCTTCTAAAT
>NW_006921642.1:11610893-11611626 GCF_000298275.1 Orycteropus afer afer
GTTTTGGTTTTATGTGTGTTAGCATATCATGATAGGCACAGATATGACTTTATAACTGTCCTGATGTGGAGATTATATATGGTTAAGAAGATGTGTACAACTGCCAAGTTGACAAGGGCTAGACTGTGATATGATAGTTGGAGCTGTGTGTCAACTGGCTGGACCACAATTCTGTGTGGTTTAAGCAATTGTAATGTAGGTTGTTCCCATGACAAGATCAAATGTATATATGTTGAACAGCCAATCCATTGAAAGGGAGTTTCCCTAGGGGTGTGGCCTCTTTCTCGTATATTTATGTACATCCTGGGAAAAGAGACATTCTTCTGTGGATTGGGATTCTGTTGTCCTGCCTACAACTGTCCGTGAGCTAACAATACACCATTTGGCCTTGAGATCTTGGATTCATCATCCGTTGGAGTCAACAGCCAGTATACTGCCTGCCAACCTTGAGCTCGTCAACCTCTGCAGATGCATAAGTCAGGAAAAGCCTCCAGCTTGACATTTGACCCAAGAACTAGGGACTTTCCAGCTTCTATGACTGTGTGAGCCCTTTTCCTAAGATAAATTTCTTTTTCTCTCTCTCTCTATACAAGCTTTACTGATTTTGCTTCTCTACACAGCCCAGTCTAACACAATATATGTTGTTGTTTGTTATGTGCCGTCGAGTCAGCCCCGACTCATAGCGACCCCTCCTTGGGTTTCCGAGGCAGTATCACTATGGAAGTAGGATTGC
>NW_006921642.1:11611726-11619857 GCF_000298275.1 Orycteropus afer afer
ATCAACGATGGTTTTGAAAGAAGTTTAGTGAGAAATATTTTTGTGATGTGTTTTTAGAGTTTTATGAATTTCTCATCTTTTTCTCACATTTGAGTTAAGGTTCCACTGTTACTTCAAGGCAAATTAAAAAGGAGTCTAATGAAGAGAATACATTTGGAGCCTCCCACAAGGAACAGCAGAGATAGAAGCAGTTTCAAGCAGTTAGCCCCCAAGGAACAGTATAATGGGAGATCCTCAAATGGGGGAATTTCAAAGAACTCTTTTTAAAAGAAAGACCATAAATGAGACATCTCCATCATAATGACTTTAACATCCATCTAGATCACTAGTTTATGTCTCCTCCCATGCCTTATTCAATACTGGGAGAACCAACAATAGATGAGTAAGTAAAGTGACTGCCATTGAGTCAATTCTGACTCATAGTGAGCCACATTGGGTTTCCAAGGCTGTAAATCTTTAAGGAAACAGAGTGCCTCATCTTTTTCCCACAGAGGGACTGGCAGGTTTGAACCACTTACTTTCTGGTTAGTAGCCAAATGCCTTAATCACTACACCACTAGAGCTCCATAAGTAAGGGGCGGGGGAAAACACTGTCATAGAATCATATCTGACTCATAGCAACCCCTCCTTGGGTTTCTGAGGTGGTATCACTATGGAAGTAGATATCTAACCTTCCTTCTAACAAGTGGCTGGTGGATTTGAACCAGGAGCCTTCTGGTTAGCAGTCAAATGCCTTAGGTACTGCACTACCAGAGGGGTGAATAAAACAAGGAGAATGGAGAAATCTATCAATCTTCTCTCCAAGTGTCTGACCATGAATTAGAACAAGGACTAGTGGGTGGAGTTTTGAAGTGAATGAATGATTAAAAATGCCATATTAAACTGAACAGAATTTTTAAGGCCTGAAAATAAGAATGATCATTAATACTTGAGAATGGCCAGGAAAGTTATTGAATCTACTTGATACATCATTACAGTGGTGGAGAAAGGACCTCTCATATAGAGGGATTGAAACTCATTGTGGGGAAAAAAAAAAGTATATTTTCCTTCTTATGTCTCACTAATTTATTTAGATTAATTTTTTTAAACAATATGTTGATATCTCTCAGATTTAAAGAATCAAGGAAAGTCAACTACAGAAAGAAGAAATTAGAAATATATCAAATTGTGAAGAATAGAGACTGGGGAGAGAAAAACTGTTAAAAGAATATTAGCAATTGATGAAAACCAGGAAGCTCAAATCTAATTTATTCATGACACAAATTAAAATGTGAGAAATTATACAAATATTCTAAAATATTAAAATGATGCTGTCTTTATGAGCTCATTTACACAACTTAATAGCTAAAGATTTTCCATGTTAATCTAGAGTGAAAATTTACATTAAAATTTAGTTAAATTTTCCCTTTTCCAAAATATAACAAATATAATACTGGTATTTCCTTTGCTAGAAACAGTTTTACTTTTTTTCATATAATATTTTATGATAAAACCTTCTCAATTTCCATTCAGGGAATAGTGACTTATTTAAATGAGACCACAGTGTGTTTCTTTTCCTATTATATGATAGTTTATTTACAAATATACAGTTTGAATTTATTTTCCTATAAAGTCATATGAGGTTTTAGATTTAAGGAGTTCTCTTCATTTCTATGCTGTTTCTATACTATAGTATTATTATATAACATTCTCAACTTTGACTACTTTTATTAAGTGATCAAAATGGTTTTGATCCTGCCAAAATTTGGTCCTAATCTTACCTTTAATTTCAAATGGATTACTGGCTAGTACAAAAATTGAAGTTTATCAAATTTTTCTGTGAATTACTGTCATATAGCAGGAGCTGTGTTTTCAACATGTGGCACTGATACCTGAATGAGTTACACACATTTCACTATTATATTGCTCTCAATACAATATATTATTTTACATAGCCAGATTGGAATCCATTGCCTAAGGACACAGAGATTGATAAAGCATCAGATGAGGAAAGAGTAAGGATTTGTAATATGCTCTTTCAACTGCTAGAGTAGGCCACAAGCATAGTCATCTTAGAAGACTTCGGTAATGGGGAAAATCAAATTCCCCACAAGGTCATTGATATACTATTAAGGATGATGGGATTCATTCGTTTGGTTATTCTTTATAAATGGTGCATTTAACATGCTGGAGATACATCAATGAATAAAGAGACAACATCACAGTGAAGAGAAAATCAATAAACATATAAATATACATTTTAATATATCCTAGATAAATGGCATAAGAAGCAGTAAAGCAGACTAAAAAGATTTGAAAAAATGGAATGAAAAGCTAGTTTAAGAAAGTTGGTCATGAAATATTCACTGAAGTGGCAAAACTGGAGCAGAGACTTTGGGGAGAGAAGGCATTGAGTCCTAAGGTGTTTGAAGGAAGAACATTCTAGGGAGAGGAGATACCAGTTGCAGAACCCCTGAAGTCTGATGGCACAGATGTGATTGGGGAATGGCTAGAGAAACAATGTGACTGAAGCACAGTGTGTAACAAAGTGGTCAGCAACAATATCACTGAGGCATTGGAGGCCTTGGGAAGAACTTTAGATTTTATTCTAAAAGTGGTAGGAAACAAAGTGCAAAGTATTAAGAAAGTATTAGTTTGTCCAAGAATTTGTTATTTGCATATTACATAATATTGCTTGTGAAAGTAAAGAAGACTTGAAGTACTTACTGATGAAGATCAAAGACTACAACCTTCAATATGGATTACACCTCAATAAAAACTAAACTAAAATCCTCATAACTGGACCAATAAGCAGCATCATGATTAATGGAGAAAAGATTGAATTTGAGAAGGATTACATTTTACTTGGATCCACAATCAATGTTTATGGAAGTAGCAACCAAGAAATTAAGTAACACTTTTCTTTGGGCAAATTGCTGCAAAATACCTCCTTAAAGTGTTAAAGACTAAAAATGAAACTTTGACCTAAACCCAAGGTGCACCTGACTCAGGACAAGGTATTTGCATTTGTGTAATATTCATGTGAAACCAAACAGTGACTGAGAAAGATTGAAGAAGAATAAATGCATTTAAATTATGGTGTTGGTAAAGAATTTTGAATATATCCTGGACTGCCAGAAGATCAATAAAATTTATCTTGAAAAAAGTATAGCTGGAATGCTCCTTAGAAGCAAGAATTCCCAATATTTGTCTTTCATATTTTGGTCATGTTATCAGGAGAGTTCAGTACCTAGAGAAGGATATCATGCTTGATAAAGAACAGAGTCAATGAGAAAGAAAAAGATCCTCAAAAAGATGGATTGACACAGTTGCTGCAACAATGGGCTCAAGTTTAGCAACAATTGTGAGGATGATGGAGGTCTGCACAATGTTTTGTCCTGTTGTAGGTAGAATCACTATGAGTCAGACCCAATTTGATGGCATCCATCAACACATACAAGGGGAATTAAAAGCCATAGGTGCTATACATCCAAGTATAACTTTACACTACAACTTCAGTATCAATACAAATGGTGCAAATACAGTAATTACTATGCAATTTACAGCCCAAGAATATAGAAATTATGCAACAATGATAAGATAATTAAAATTAAAAAAAAAATTCACTGCCATTGACTCGATTCCAACTCATAGTGACCCCCAATGGGTTTTCTAAGTCTATAAATCTTTATAGAAGCAGAACACCTGATCTTTCTTCTGCAAAGCAGCTGATGAGGACAAACCATTGAGCTTTTGGTTAGCAATCAAATGCCTTAAACAGTACACCACCAGAGCTCCTTGAAGGTCATGAAACTAGAATTTAAAAATCTACTAATAAGTAAGATGAAGAATAATAAGTAGTAAATATTATATATATATACATTTTAGGGTAACATGCAAAGTTAAGATAGTTATGTTAAAATGTTATGATTATTTGTAATTTAAAAGAATGTCTTTAACAATGCTATATTACTTTTTCAATACTGTAACTACTTGTTAATTTTCTTTGCCTACCTCAAAGTCTCCTGACCTGTATTTTTGGTGCATATGTATTTGTTAAAGAGGCCTAAGGCAATTCACATGATACTAGATTGTCTTGTAGCTAGTCAACCTTATTTATTTCACTAACCCTTGTGTGGTAGTTGGAAGGTCTGGTGGCATAGCACCTAAGGCATTTGACTGCTGACCAGAAGGCTGATGGTTAAAATTCACCAGCCACTCCTTGGAAGGAAGGCTGGGCAATATAATTCTGTAGTGATACTGCCTTGGAAACCCAAGGAGGGGTTGCTACGAGTCAGATCCAACTCAACGATACTGAGTTTGGTTTGGTTTTTGGTTTGTGTGGTAGGTAAGGTTACGTATCAATATTATTGGGCCAGATTTTGAGTGGCTGGGCAGCTGGAGGTATTTATTCCCAATGATGAGACTAATAATCAACTCCATGGTGGAATCTGCTATGAGAAGCTAAGGAGCTGCCTTAGGAATGGGGTCTTCTTTCAGTATGTAAGAAGAAGTTTTGAGAAAGGTCTAGAGCTTCTTGGCACATCTGGATCCTGAATTTGACCTGCCCTGTTGTTTGCTGATCTCAGGACTGTTTTTGGACTTGACAATCTTGGGACTGTGACATTTTACATATTGACCTTGGTTGAGTTTGTCAGCTTCAGCAGCCAGCAGCCACCTGAGTTAAGAGACACCTCCATCTTCAGTACGTTGAGAGTAAGAGGCTGAACTGAATGAAGCCCAAGGTCGAGGGGCCAGCCCCTAGACATGACACTTTGCTCAGACTTCTGGCCTCCAAAACTGTAAGAGAAAATCCCTGTTTGTTAAAGCCATCCACTTGTGGTACTTCTGTTATAGCAGCATTAGAGAACCAAAGCACCTTGCCAACTTCATCTATACTTCTATCCTTCTAAATGGAAATATTCCCTTGAAATTCTTAACTTTGTTATATTATCAAATCTAAATAATCTTTCTGTAACATATTTTTTGTAATATTTGTGGTAACTTTTTTCATGGTAAAGGAAGACCTGCCCTTCACTATGTTAAAATAGCTTAGAAATGTAGTGCAGAAATAAAAAGTAACATTTAATTTGCATAGTTCATTTCTTGATAAAGACCTATGAAACTGATTTGTTTATATATGAATATACAGACTACTCTGTATTTAAAACAAGAATTTTATTTATTTATTTAAAATAAGAATTCTAATGTAATAGCGAAGATTTCTGACCTGTATGGATATTTCAGTGGAAGCTAGAAGTAGAAATAGATATGGACTTTAACCAGTATGACATGTTAATGATATGGTCATTGTTTTTAACTGCTTCTGAACCTTATAGATAATAGAATGGAACTGTAACCAGTCCTGCACTATCATTATAATAGTTGGTGTGTCTGAGCCTATTGTCGTGACTATTGTGTTGATGCACCACATTGAGGGTTTTCCTCATTTTCCTTGGTCCTCTACTTTACCAATATGCTGTCTTTTTTCTTGTGATTGCTCTTTCTTAAAAAAAAATTTCCCAATGTAAGGGAGCTGAAGCCTCACCATTCTCATTTCTAAGGACCATTCTGGTTTTATTTCTTCTAAAACTGAATGACTTGTTCTTCTGGTAGTCCATGGTATATTCAATATTCTCCACCAACACCACAGTTCAAATGCATCAATTCTTCAGTCTTCCTTTTTCATTGTCAAGTTTTCACATCCATACTTGCTGATTAAAAAGACTATGGCTTGGGTCAAGTATATCTTTGTCATCAAAGTGACTTTTTTTTTTTTGCTTAATATCTATTGAAAAGTGTCAACTACCTTAGTTCTTATGGGCCAATAGTTTTATGTTGATATTGTCATATATCTTCAGGAAAGCACAGATGTGAGGATTAGCTTTAGATTTACTGAGTGGAAGTCCCAACTCTGCAACTGATTAGCTTTGTGATTTATGTCAAGTTCTCTAACCCTTATCACTGTTAGTTTCCTCCTCTATAAAATAAGGATAGTAATAGACTTTACCTCATAAAATTTTTAGAATAATTATTTGTGATACGACATTCAACATGAATATCTACCTTTTGATGCAAAAACCAAGTTTCGTATGTATTTTTTTATAACTGTTACCACAATTACAACCTTCACTACAATCACAGCCATAACCATAGCTAAAACCTTTCCCCATGCCCTTCTCAAAGTAGTTTACTATAAAATTTAAGAATACAGACTCTAAATTCCAGCTGGATTAAATTCTCAGCTCTGATACTTACAATCTCTCTACTTATTTAAATTTCTTCCATTCTATTATCTGTAAAACTGATAATAACTACATTTTAATTGATAAAATTCAAGGCTTGATATAAAATACTTAGAGCAGTGCCTGACAGAAATAAGTAAATGTTAGCTGTTATTAACTCATATGCCTTCTTTGCACATGTCAGATTTCAGATTTGCATTTCTACTTGTATCTATTTAAACATGCAGTGTCAAACTTACACCATATTTCAGTTATGATGAATTTACAACCATTTGTTTTCATTTGTACATCTGATCATTAATAGTCACTTATTTGCTGCTGCTATTATCATTCTTAAATGTTCACTACAAAATATGTGTTGTTATGATTTATAAAGATAGTGATAATAAAAGACAATAAGAATGAAAACTAAAAAAAAAAAAAACATAAAATGAGGTATTCGACTTATGTCAGAACTGGCTTATCACAGATTAAAAATAAGAATGAAATCTAATCATAAATTGGGGAATCTCTGTATATATCGTAGAAGCACCATTATCATGTAATGTCATTACTAGTAATCTAAAAGTTCCAAAGGAACAAATTAAGAAGAGATGAAGACCTTGTTACCCTATCTCAAAAATTCAAAGAAATAGCAGTGCCTTTTGTAGATAGTCTCAAGATCTTTGATTTAAAGGCAAATTAGAAAATGATTAACAAAAAAAATTATTGGAAAAAATGTTCTTAAAGGTATCAAAAAATGGGCATTTTTTCAACTACATAAAATTGTTTAAGTTATATTGGGGCAAATTAAGTTCCAACTATTTGGGAGTTTTTAATTTAATATAAGAAAAAACTTCATATACCTCACTGTTGTTCCATGGCCTGTCTAGATAACTGTCTGGCCTGCTATTATCCATGAGGCTTTCCAGTCTATCTCACCTTTTCCAGGAGTAAACCATACCTCAGAAAAGACTGAATACACCAGCCTTTGGGAAAAGTACAGACCCATTAATTTACTGGTGGCAGTGAGAGAGTTGTCTGTGTGCCTGGAAGCCAACCAGCTGACTGTTAATTTAATTATGCCACACAACAGAGCCAATATTTTAAAGTTGTGAAAGATGGAGATTTTTCATGCTTTTTTCCCCCTACCACCTTAATCTGCCTTAATAAATCACTTAAGTACTAAAAAACTGTAACTAGTATTATCATTACTAGGTCTTCTTTATGATCATTTCGTTTTCTAATATATGCCTTTTTAAATAAAATATTTCTGTATCTCTAAATCATTTCAGATGTTTGGAATATTTCACCTAGTTTTGCCCCCCACGTCCATTCCTTACCAAAGAGACATGTAGTATATTAGGGAGAAAGATAAGAAAATTTAAGTCAAGTAAATATTGCCAAATGCATTTAAACTATATTTTGGCTAAGTTATTGCTTATGATCTGTAGGAATGAGAATGTTGTTTCTTTCTTGATTAATCTAGCTCCAGCATGTTAAAACACAAAATTTACAAAGTATAACCAAATTTATCTTTTTAAAATATTTTTGTCTAACTGAGTGTAAGATAACAAACATTCTCACACTGAGTGAGCTCCACCACTTGCTTTTGCACAAACCATTCAGTAATAGATGGCTGCCATTTCCAGCTCAACCCCCTCTCAACTACTCCTAATGAACAGCTAATAGAGATCTGTGCACACACTTTCTCTATCAATCCCAACAGGAGACAGGAGATAGATGATTGCCTAAGTGCTAACAACTAGTAAATAGAGGAGCACAATACCTTTTTCACACAGATACATAAAAACAGAACAGAAGGAAAAAAAAAAAAACTCAGAAAATCACGCCAACATACAATCACAAATTAACATAAATAACATAAATACAATAACGACAAGGATAAGGTATATCTATAGCTCATG
>NW_006921642.1:11623088-11635968 GCF_000298275.1 Orycteropus afer afer
ATATAGAGAAATTTATCTTAGGAAAATGGCTCACACACTTATAGAAGCTGGCAAGTCCAAAATTCCTGGATCAAATGTCAAGCTGGAGGCTTTTCTTGGCTCTTGCAACTGCAGGGGCTGAGGAGCTCAAGGCTGGCAGGCAGTGCACTGGCTGTTGACTTCAATGAATGACGAATTCAAGATCTCCAGGCCAAATGGTGGACTATTCACTCATGGACAGTTGTAGGCAGCACAATAGAATCCCAATCCACAGAAGAATGTCTCTCTTCCCAGGATGTCCTTGGATATACTGGAAGCAAGCCACACCCCTCGGAAAACTCCCTTTCAACAGCTTGGCCACTAAGAACATAATCATCTGATCCCATCATGGGAACAACCACACCACAACAGCTCAGACCACACAGAATTGTGGTCCAGCCAAGTTGACACACAGATCCAACTATCACACTGCCTATTGGATACTTTCCCACAATCATATCCAAATGAGATGTATAAGGAAGATGGTTGGTTTGTCATACTTTCCCTAACCAAAGTGGTGAAAAAAAAGAGAGGAGCTCAGTGCTTTAATTTTTTGTTTATTTTGTCAGTTTGTTCTTGCAATCTTTTCCTAAATAGTTCTAGAGTTTTGTCAGCATTTTCCTTAATTTTGTCCATGTTTTCCTTGATCTCTCTCTCAATCCATTGAAGATACCTAAATATAATTCTTTGAATTCCTTGTCAGGCAGTTCCAAAGCTGCTTTTTCCTCAGGCAAGTTTTCTGGGTCTGTATCCTGATCTTTTGTTACTATTACTTTATATTGCTTCTTTGTGTGAATTGGAATGTTCACTTGTCTCTGAGACATTGTGATGCCATTGTATTTGTATTTCTTTTCTTTTTTTTTAATTATTTTTTGTGACTTGAATGAAAATTTACAGAAGAAATTAAGTTTCTGTACAGCAACTGTATTTATATTTCTATTGTATTGGCTAGATTGGCAGCACTTGGGAACTTACCAACTGTCTCCTGGTAGGTGTGATAGAGGATGAGAATGTTTGCACAGATCTCTGTTAGCTATTCATGAAGAGCAGTTGAGGGCAAGTTGAGCTGGTATTGACTACCATCTGTCAGTGATCAGTTGGTGCAGAAGTAAGTGTAGCCCTCACCCAGTGTATGGGGCTGCAGGAGGTGTAGGTGTTGTTAGGTCATGTGGTGATAGTTACTGTTTTCCACCCAGATAAACAAAATAAACAAAATAAAATAAATACTAAACTCTCACTGCCATCAAGTCAAACCTGACCCACAAACAACCCTTCTTGGGTTTCTCAGGCAGTATCACTAAGATAGTAGATTGCCCAACCTTCCTTCCGAGGAGTGGGTGATGTGTTTGAACCACCAATCCCCTGGTTAGCAGTCATATGCCTTAGGCATTATGCTACCAGAGCTCTTAAAATAAATACAAGAGAACAAAAAACACAAACCACATAAGCAAATGGTAACTATCACAAAAAAAGGTAATAAATGAAAATTAAAATAATAATGATAGAAAGAGACAAAAGAAATATAAAGAGATCCCTCCTCCATATCTAAGCAGGAGGAATAAGAGACAAGAGCAAGGGAAAAATTATAATAAAGCAAAAATGAGAAAAATGTAAAAGGTAAAACCAGGGATGGGAATAACCAAAAATAAGTAAATACATAAGGAATCATTAAAAGGGGTTAAAAAAAATCAAGAACCAGAAAAAGAAAAGAGAAAAATATATAAAAAAGGAGGAATAAAATCATTTTGAAACAAGCTAACAATAACAAACCAGGGTTTGTGGGGAGGGCAAAGTATCTGGGCTCTATTTCTACTGGCCAAGCAGTCAATAGGAAACAGGGCATCTGGTCCAGGTACTAATTCCTACCTTCCCAGAAGGGAACTGTGGGAAGTTCACCTGATCTCAGAAGAGTTCCTGTTGACCCAAAAGATGTTTGGTGGCAAGATATCTGGATCTGGAAAAAGTTCCTTCCAGTCTAAATGGGGTGGGAGCAAGGCACCTGGTTTCAGAAGGAATTCCTACCTGCTCAAAATGTGGTTGGTCTGGGAAAAAAGTCCTTACTATCCCAAAAGGCAGCTGGGCTCAGGGCCCTTACTCTCAGAAAAAGTTCTTGCTGTCCCCAGAGGAGAGCTTAGTGTAGGGCACCTGGACCCATGATAAGTTTTTGTCAGCCCAAAATATTGTGGGGAGCACGGCGGCTAATCTGGGAGCTAGTTCCTGTCTATTCAGAAGGTAACTGGTGGCAGGACACTGGATTTCAAATTAGCTCCTGCTGATCCAGACAGTGTCTGTGGGAAGAGCTCCTGGATCCAGAAAAAGTTTCTGCCAGTTGAAACAGTAATTGGCAGCAAGGCAAATGGTTCCAGAGGGAGTGTCAGCCAGTTCAAAAAGTATCTGTAGGCAGGACTTGTAGTCCAAGGCAAAATCCCTGCTGTCTCAAAAGGTAACTAGGAACAGGATCCCATTCTAAGAAAAAAATTCCTGGTATCCCAAAAGCCAGCTGCATGTAGGGTAGCTGGTCTAAGAAAAAAAAAAAAAAAATTCTATTGTCCCAAATGGTGGTTAGAAGCAAGGCACCTAGTGCTGGAACCAGTTCCTTCCAACCCAGAAGGCAGCTGGCTACAGGGCACCCAGACTGGGATGGAATTCCGCCATTCAAGAAGGTGAGTGCAGATGGGAGATGGACACACCTCTGTTTACCATGAAGGTATAAGGTACAAGGGTAAAAAAGGAGAATATTGCACATTTTTAGTTGTCAGCCTCCAGGGCAGTTGCCAGTGTTGCCATTGGAAAGAAGAGCACATTCTTAGGTTGCTGCCCAGATTAGAACTCTGCTTGCAATTATTCAGAATGGCCCACTGCTTGCAAATTTTCAAAATGGCTACACTGTTAAAACGGCCGATAGTCCATAGCTCTGTTTGTCTCCTTATTTAGTGTTTTCCTTTCTAGCAATCAGCCACCAATGTGGTTGCCCATGCAGTGGTTGGCAAGCAGAGGTGATTTTTAAGTTGCTGCTTGGATTAGCATGTCACTTGTTCTCTTTGGTTATGCTTGTTCAAAATGGCCATGCCATCAGGACAGCTGACAGTCTACAGTTCCATTTGTCTCCTTATTCACTGTTTTCATTGAGATTCTTTTACTAGATGGCATTTAATCCACTTTTTTACCCTTCCATACAATACTTATGGTCCCAAGATTATCTTCTGCATCTGTTTAAATTGATTTCTCATTTCTTTGTTGTGGAGGGTCTGTGTAACATGTCTGCCTATTTCACCATTTTGCTGGAAGTCCCCAAGCTCAGAATTTTAGAGTCACAACTTAAGCAATGCATGAAAGACTTGAATGTAGCTGCTGCTTGTTCTGTGAAAGAAACCCTTGTTTCCTGTAGTATCAGAGCTGATATTGCTGAAAACCAAACCCAGAGTCTTATTATAAAATTGGCTGAATTGCAACACCAATTTAATTCCCAACCTTGAATGCTGCTGTGGTTAAAGTGAGCATTAATGCATTGTTTGGGAAGTAATGAGATTTTGAAACTTGGGATGGAGGTATTTGGACAGACAATAAGGAACATGTGGAGATTTAGCCTATAAATTCCATTGAATCAGCAATGGCACTGCCCCTCTTATCTGAAGAGATTCCTCCATTTTTATCTGCTAAGCCACCTTCTAGGAGCTCTGGTAGCATAGTGACTAAGACACCTGACTGCTAACCAGAAGGCTGGTGGTTCAAACCCACCAGACACTCCTCAGAAGGAAGGTTGAACAATCTACTTCCATAGTGATAGTGACTTGGAAACCCAAGGAGGGGTCGCTATGAGTCGGGTCCAACTCAGCGACACATAACAACAACAACAACAAGCCACTTTCTCCAGGAAAACCATTATCCCTTCTACTTCAATTTGATGAGAATAACCTACCTGTGACTGAAGACTTTTTGTCTGAGATGGTACTGGGGCATAGTCAGGGGACATCACCTGAGACACATGTCTTAAAGACAGTGCTGAATGTTCTAGGACCTACCTTCACCACTTGTTTATGGTTCTAGACCTATAACTAGACTCAAGTCCCAGTGAGTCTCAAGAGATGAAGTACAAATTGTGACTCAGGAGGAGACACTACACTCCAAAAGAACTGCTTCACTATTCTAATGCATATAAATGGAAACTTGTGGAATATATGTGGGAATGGCTCTTAAGGATGTAAACTAATGGTGCAAAAAACATACAGTTAGGATGATTCTGAGTATATTGATTGGGCCCATTAGCACAGATTATCCATTCAATGTTTTAGCTCAAGAGGTTAGGAAAGAATCTAATAGTTTATTTGATTTGTTTACTGAAGTATGAATTATGTGGTGGCCTACAGCAAGTCAAGTTAAAGTACCAGACCTGCTTGTTGTTGTTGTTGTTGTTATGTGCCGTCAAGTCAGCCCTGACTCATAGCGACCCCTCCTTGGGTTTCCGAGGCAGTATCACTACGGAAGTAGGATTGCCCAACCGTCCTTCCGAGGAGTGGCTGTTGGGTTTGAACTGCCAGCCTTCTGGTTAGCAGTCAAGTGCCTTAGCCACTTGGTGTACTGTAAAATAAGGCATCCAAAGGCTTTGGGAAATTGGCATGTTAGAGTGCATTTATAAGGTTAGACTCACAGAACCACACATGGATTTCCCAAAGGACATACTTTGTGATGCAGTGAATTATTTTATTAACGTTGCCCTTCTAGCCAAAGTCTTTGTAACTCTCACCAAATAATGGTGGGATTATGTAAATGTGAGGTGCTTGTGGTCCACCATGGGGGTTGGATAGTTTGGTAATAATGTGAATAAGGTTTAGGCCACACTTGTAGGGGCAGGACCATGCAAATTAGTTGTATGGGAACCCTAATGAATGGACTGGTTAGTTTTGTCATCCTGTTGTTGTGTTGTTAGGTGCCATCGAGTCAGCTCTGACTCATAGTGACCCTGTGTACAACAGAATGAAACATTGCCTGATCCTGTGCCAGCTTCACAATACTTGCTATACTTGATCTCATTGTTGCAGCCACTGTGTCAATCCATCTTGTTGAGGCCTTCCCCTTTTTTCATTGACCCTCCACTTTACCAAGCATGATATCCTTCTCCAGGGAATGGTCCCTTCTGACAACATGACCAAAGTAGGTCAGATGAAGTCTGGCCATTCTAGCTTCCAAGGGGCATTCTGTCTGCACCTCGTCCAGGACAGATCTGTTAGTTCTTTTAGAAGTCCATGGTACTTTCACTATTCTTTGCCAACACCACAACTCAAAAGCATGAACTCTTCTTTGGTCTTCCTTATTCATTGTCCAGCTCTCATACATATGAGGTGATTGAAAAATATTATGGCTTGGGTTAGGAGAATGTTAGTTTTCAAAGAGACATCTTTACTCTTCAGCACTTGACAGAGGTCTTTATCAGAAGATTTGTCCAGTGCAATATGTTTGATGCCTTGTCTGCTGCTTCCATTGGTGTTATGGAACCAAGAAATATGAAATCTTTGACAATTTCAATCTTTTCTCCATTTATTGTAATGTTGGTTATTGACCCAGTTGTGAGCATTTTCATTTTCTTTTTGTTGAGATGGAATCCATATCGCAGACTGTAGCCTTTAATCTTCATCAGTAAGTGCTTCAAGTCAACCTCACTTTCAGCAAGCAAAGTTGTGTCATCTGCATGTCACAGGTTGCTTGTTAATGAGTCTTCCTCCAATCCTGACATCACACTCTTCTTTATATAGTCCAGATTCTCAGATTATTTGCTCAGCACATTGATTGAGTAAGTGTGGTGAAAGGATACAACTATGACACACTCCCTTCCTGATTTTAAACCATGTAGTATTCCCTTGTTCTGTTTGAATGACAGACTCCTGGTCTATGTACATGTTCCTCATGAACCCAATTAAGTGTTCTGGAATTCCCAATCTTCTCAATGTTATCCATAATTTGTCATGATCCATATAATAGAATGCTTTTGCATAGCTAATAAAACACAAGTAAACATCTTTCTGGTATTCTTTGTTTTCAGCCAAGATCCATCTGACATCATCAGTGATATCTCTCATTTCATGCCCTCTTCTGAATCCAGCTTGCATTTCAGGAAATTCTCTGTCAATATACTGCTGCAACCATTTCTGAATTATCTTCAGCAAGATTTTACTTGCATGTGATATTAATGATATTGTTAAATAATTTCCACATTCTGTGAGATCACCTTTCTTTAGAAGGGTGCAAATATGGATTTCTTCCAGTCAGTTGCCTAATCTATCTCACAGTGGGTACATTGGGTCCCTGAACTCATCCTGTAATGATTTTCACAGTTCCAAAATTCATAATTGGAATAGACATACTCAGCAACTGGCAGAACCTCTACATTGGAGACAGAAACAGAGAGAATTGTAACACTGGAGATGAGAGATGGTGAGAAACAGAGAAACATCTTGCAGCAGAACCAACATCAGGAGATTAACAAAAGACAAGCAGTAAATGAACAGGAGACAGCACAATGGACTTCCCAGCCCATTAAGCAAGAAAGCTGAGCATCTTGCTGGTAGAATGGAGTATGTCTGGGGACTTATCAAAGAAGCAAAAAAGCAGGACAGAGATTAAGGAGCCATGGATCAAGATGCTGAAGGTCAGGGAGTCTTGTCTCTAGGCATGGCTCAGAAAAGGCCATCCCGATTGAAGACTTATTTCTTGAGTCATTTCTCATCCTGAATTATAACCTGTTACTTTTCTACTAAACCCCATTATTGTGAGTATTATCTGTGAATTCTATGTGGCCATTGCAATGGATTATTGAACCAAATAGAGAAGTAGGGAGTGCTGTGGTAGGGACAGTTGGTGTCAGAATTGTTTGAAGGGTGGAGGCATATCTGACTTCTGCCACATAAGAATCAGCCTTAGGACATTGATTTTGATCCATTTTCCTACTTGTGAAGTTAGACGAGGTCAGACAATGCCATCATACCATTTTTACACAACTTTTACCACAAAAGTGAGGAACAAATTTGTGAAGTGAGGCCCAGCATCCTGAAACTCCATTTGCTATTTAATGCAAGTCTAATTCAACAGTGGGAACTACTCTAAGTGAATTAACAATCCAAACTACAATGGAGTTAACCTAACCATAATACTTGGAGGCTGCTTTCTCTTGGGAGTGGCTCTATATTAAGAGCAGGGCCAGAGGTAGGCAGGCCTGGGGCTTGGAGGCTGCTTTGTGCTTGGGTGTGGCTCTAAATTGGCTGGGGCATGAGGTAGGCAGGCTGGAGCTTGGGACCTGCTTTTTGCTTGTGAGCGGCTCTATTTTAAGGCCATTGCCCAAGGTAGGCAGGTGCAGAGGGCTTAGGGACCACTAAGGGAGATGAACTTGTCTGTCAGTCTGTCATCTTCTAGTTGCTTGTGTGCTGCTATGAGGCTGGAAGCTATGCCACTGTATTGCAAAATGTCAGCAGTGTTACCCATGGTGGAGAGATTTCAGCGGAGCTTCTGGGATAAGACAGATACTGAAGAAGATAGAAGCCATCCACTTCTCAAACAATTGGCTTGTAAAAAGCGTATGAATAGAAGTGAAACACCATATATTACTGGAAAATTGTATGAATAACCCTAAAACATTGTCCAATATAGTGCCAGAAAATGAGCCCATCAGATTGGAAGGCACTCAAAATTTGATTGGGGAAGAGCTGATTCCTCAAGATAGAGACGACCTTAACAATTTGAGTAGAATAAAGCTTTCGGGACCTCCATTGGCTGATGAAGCATGACTCAAAAAAAAAAAAAAAAAAACCAGACAACTACAAATTAAACAAAAAAGACGGACAAGATAATAGAAATATTTGCAAGCTAAGGAATTAGAAAATCTACCTATGAAAAAAAAAAAGATGCAAACATCTATTAATAATTAGAACATGGAATGTATGAAGTATGAAACTAGAAAATTGGAAGATGTCAAAAAAATGAAAGGGAATGCATAAAGATTGATATCCTAGGCATTAGTGAGCTGAAAAGAACTGGGTTTGGCCATTTTGAATCAGACAACCATATGATCTACTATGCTGGGAATGACAAATTGAAGAAGAATGGTGTGACATTTATCATCATGAAGAGTGTTGCAAGATCTATGCTGAAGTACAAGGCTATCAGTGATAGGATAATATCCACACACCTACAAGGAAAACTGGTGAATACTACTATTATTCAAATTCACACACCAACCATAAAACCCAAAGATGAAAAATTTTAAATTTCTACCAACTTCTGCAGTCTGAAATTGACCAAACATGCAAACAAGGTGTGCTGATTATCACTGGTGACTGGAATGCAAAAGTTGGAAACAAAGAAGAGTTACCAATAGTTGAAAAATATGGCCTTGGTGATAGAAATTATGCAGGAGACCTCATGATAGAATTTTGCAAGACCAACGATTTATTCATTGCAAATACTTTTTTCAACAACATAAGCAACAACTTTACACCTGCACTCCACCAAATGGAATACACAGGAATAGGATTGACTACATCTGTGGCAAGAGGTGATAGAGAAGTTCAATATCTTCAGTCAGAACAAGGCTAGGAGCTGATTTTTGAACATACCATCACCTGCTCAAATGCACATTCAAGTTGAGGTTGAAGACAATTAAAACAAGTCCACAAGATGCAAAATATGACCTTGATAATAGCCCACTGAATATGAACAACAGTGACCAAAAACCAGAGGAATTGTGGGATGACATCAAGAACATCATCCATGAAGAAAGCAAGGGGTCATTAAAAAGAAAAGAATGGAAGAAAACAACAAAATGATATCTGAAGAGACTCTGCAATGTGCCCTTGAGCACAGAGTAGCTAAAACAAATGGAGGAAATCACAAGTTAAATGAACTGAACAGAATATTTCAAAGAGCAGCTCAAGAAGACAAAGCCAATTACTATAATGAAATATACAAAAACTTGGAGTAAGAAAACCAAAAGGAAAGAACACACTCTGCATTTCTCAAGCTGGAAGAACTGAAGGAAAAAATTAAGCCTCAAGTTGCAATATTGAAAGATTCTATGGGCAAAATATTGAATGATGCAGGAGGCATAAAAAATAGATGGAAGGAGTAGGAGACCTCTCACTTTGTTCTTCTTCAGAAATGCTCTGCTTATCGGAGGTCTCTTTCCTTTACATATGAAGTTAGTAATTGGTTTTTCATGTCCTTAAAAATTTTTGTTGGTATCTGGATCAGGATTGCATTAAATCTGTATATTGCTTTAGATAGTATTGACATGTTCACAATATTCAGTCTACCTATTCCTGAACAAGGCAGGTTCTTCCATTTATGTAGATCCCTTGCTGTTTCTTGCAGTAGTGTTTTACAGTTTTCTTTGTATAGGTCTTTCATGTCTCTGGTAAGGTTTATTCCTAGATAATGTATCTTTTTAATAGCTATAGTAAATGGTATTGTTTCCCTTATTTCTTTGTCAGAGGACTCTTGTTGGTGTAGAGGAATCTGACTGATTTTTTATTTGACCTTGTATCCTGCCACTTTGCTGAACCGCTCTACTAGTTCCAGTAGTTTTCTTGTTGAGTCTTTTGGGTTTTCTATATACAGGATCATATTGTCCACAAATAAAATAGTTTTACTTCTACTTTGCCAATTTGTATGTTTTTTTTGTTTTTTTTTTTTTAATTCTTTTTCTTGCCTTATTGCCCTGGCCAGGACTTTTGATACAATATTAAATAGAAGTGGTGATAGAGGGCATACCTGTCTGGTTCCCATTCATAAGGGGAATGCTTTGAGTCTTACTCCATTAATAATAAAGCTGGCCTTTGGCTCTGCATATATGCCTTTTATTATGTCGAGGAATTTCCCTTCTATCCCTATTTTGCTGAGAGTTCTGAACAGGAAAGGTGTTGGATTTTATCAAATGCCTTTTCTGCATTAATTGATATAATCATATGATTCTTTTCTTTTGTATTGTTTATGTGGTGGATTACATTGATTGTTTTTCTGATGTTGAGCCACACTTACATCCCTGGTATGAATCCCACTTGGTCAAGATGCATTACTTTTTTGATATGTTGTTGGGTTCTGTTGGCTAGGATTTTGCTGAAGATTTTTGTATCTATGTTCTTGAGGGATATTGCTCTGTAGCTTTCCTTTCTAGTGGTCTTTCCCAGGTTTTGGTATTAGTGTTATGCTTGCTTCATAACAGTAATAGTGAGAATTTGAGAGTATTTATGTTTTTCTATGTTCTGGAATAGCTTGAGTCAACTCTCCCCTGAATATTTGGTAAAATTCTCCAGTGAAGCCATCAGTGCCAGGACTTTTCTTTGTGGGGAGTTTTGTTTATTTATTTTATTTATTTTATTTTTCAATGACCTGTTCAATTTATTCTTTTGTTATAGGTCTGTTCAAGTATTCTATCTCTGAGTGAGATAGTTTAGGTAGGTCTTGTGATTCTAGAAAATTGTCCATCTCCTCTGGGTTCTCAAATCTGTTGGAGTACAGTTTTTCATAATATTCTGTCAGTACCTTTTATTTCAGTTAATTCTGTGGTGATGACACCCTTTTTCTTTACCATTCTTGTAATTTGCATCTTCTCTTTCTTTTCTTTTGTTAGATTTGCCAATGGTTTGTCGATTTTGTTAATATTTTCAAAGAACCAGCTTTTTGTTTTATTGATTTTCTCTATTTTGTTTTTTGTTTTTAGTTTCATTTATTTCTGCTCTAATTTTCATTATTTCCTTAATTCTAGATGCTATAGGATTCCTCTGTTGTAATTTTTCTAGTTGTTGGAGTTGTTGAGAGTATTGCCTTTTATTTTTCTTTCCTCTTTTTTGATGTATGAATTTATTGCTATAAACTGACCTCCGAGTACTGCTTCTATTGTGTCCTATAGTTTTCAGTATGATGTGTCTTCATTCTCACTTGTTTCTAAGATTTTTTTTTTTTAATTTCACTTTTTATTTCTTCTATTACCCAGTAGTTTTTAAGCAGTGAGTTGTTCAACTTCCACATTTGATGTTTTTTCCTTGATCTTCCTATTATTAATTTCTAATTTTATAGCATTGTTGTCCAAGAAGGTGCTATACAGCCACAATAGTCAAAACTGCATGGTATTGGTACAATGACAAACAGATAGACCAATGGATCAGAATCGAAAGTCTAGAAATAGACCCACCCATGTATGGACACCTGATCTTTCACCAAGGTCCAAAACCCGTTAAATGAGGAAGAGACAACAAGTGATGCTGGCAAAAGTGGATATCCACTTGCAGAAAAATAAAACAAGACTAATACTTCACCCTATGCACACACAAAAAAAACTCAAGTTGGATCAAAGACTTAAATGTAAAACCCAAAACTATAAAATTTATTAGAGATAAAATACGGACAGATCTAGGAGCCCTAATTTATGGCATTAATAGGCTGTCAAACATAACCCAGAATGCACAGGGGTAGAAGAGAAGCTAGATGCCTGGGAACTTTTAACAATTAAATTCCTACGTGTATAGAAAGACTTCATGAAACAGATAAAAAGAGAACTTACAGATTTGGAGAAAATATTTGCCTGTGACATATCTGATAAATGACTTATCTCCAAAATCTATAGAAAACTTCAACAACTCAAGACAAAAAAGACAAACAATTCAATTAAAAAATGGGCAAAAGACTTGAACAGACACTTCACTAAAGATGATATGCTGGCAGCCAACAAACACATGAGGAATTGCTCATGATCATTAGTCATTAAAGAGATGCAAATCAAAACAATGATGAGATATCATGTCACCACAGCAATAATAACAAAGTTCAACAAGACAAAAAGTAACAAATGCTGGCAAGGTTGCAGAGAGATTGGAACTCTTGTGCACTGCTGGTGGGATTGTGAAATGTTACAACCATTGTGGCAAATAGTATGGCTTTTCTTTAAAAAATGGAGAAGAGAAATATCATTTGACCCAGCAATTCCATTATTAGGAATATATCCTAAAGAGGTGAGAGGCAGCACACAAACAGACATATGCATGTCTACATTCATCACTGTACAATTCACTATAGAAAAAGATGGAAACAACCTAAATGATCATCAGTAGATGAATGGATAACCAAACTTTGGTGCATTCACACAATTGAATACTTTGCTACATTAAAGAACAATGAAGGCTATGTGAATCATCTCGCAATGTGGTTGAGCCTAGAAGACATTATGCTGAATGAAATAAGTCAATCACAGAAGAACCAATATTGTATGAACCTATTACTCTAAAAAGACAAAGAAGGGTTTGCTTAAGAAAGGGAAATCACTTTGTAGGTGGGGAGGGAAGTGTACTGATTAATTTTGGGCTAGTTGGGGCCCACATATTCATGTGGGTAAGGGGAGGGATGTATAGAAAGAGTCTGTGACCACCATGATAACATTAGGATAAGGGAGAACAATGAATTGTGCACATAAGAGATAGACGACAGATGCTAATTCAACCAATGTGTTCACCATACTGCATTATCATTAACACCAAACACCAGGCTACAGATAAACACATAAACTTCCAAGAAGACCAGATGGAGGTCAATAAACAAGGGTATACTCTACACCGAGGATAGATTCAGCAGAGGCTAATCTTGCACAGATACCAGTGATACAAAATACCTACAATCATTGCAGAAACAACAGAAGGCAGACATAGAGTAATCCTTCACAGACACCCAGATTCTGTAAGAGAGGGATTCAATGGATTGACCAACTCAGGACCATAGTATTGGGAGACACCAGAATCAATTGGCACAACAGAATACATAAAAGTCTTGTTCCTCATCCTATATTGGTGAGTAGTGATGGGGTTCTTTTAAGCTTTCAAGAAGCCAT
>NW_006921642.1:11636956-11644709 GCF_000298275.1 Orycteropus afer afer
CCAACTGACTGGAAGAGATCCATATTTGTACCCATTCCAAAAAAAGGTGATCCCACAGAATGTGGATATTACAACAAAGTTTATATCACATGCATGTAAAATCTTACTGAAGATAATTCAAAAACAGTTGCAGTGGAATATTGACAGAGAGCTTCCAGAAATGCAGCCTGGATTCAGAAGAGGACATGAAACAAGGGATATCACTGCTGATGTCAGATGGATCTTAGCTGAAAGCAAAGAATAATAGAAAGATGTTTACTTATGTTTTATTAACTATGCAAAACCATTTTATTGTGCAGATCATTATAAATTATGGATAACATTGAGAAGAATGGGAATTCCAGAACACTTAATTGTACACATGAAGAAACTGTACATGAATCAGGAGGCTGTCTTTCGAAAAGAACATGGGCATACTGCATGATTCAAAATCAAGAAGGGAGTGCATCAGGGTTGTATCTTTTCACCATACTTCTCAACTTGTATGCTGAGCAAATAATCTGAGAAGCTGGATTATATGATGAAGAACATGGCATCAGGCTTGAAGGAAGACTCATTAATAACCTGCGACACACAAATTACACAACTTTGCTTACTGAAGGTGAGGATGATTTGAAGCACTTACTGATGGAGATTAAAGACTACAGTCTGCAGTATAGATTACACCTCAAATAAAGAAAACCAATATCCTCATAACTGGTCTAATAAACAGCTTCACAGTGGATGGAGAAAAGATTGAAGTTGTCAAGGGTTTCATATTACTTGGTTCTACAATCAACACCAATAGAAGCAGCAGTCAAGATATCAGACAACATATTGTGTTGGGCAAACCTTCTGCAAAAGACCTCTTACAAATGATAAAGAACAAAGATGTCTCCCTGAAGACTAAGGTGCACTTGACCCAAGCCATGGTATTTTCAATCACCTCTTATGCATGTGAGAGGAGAATAAGGAAGACCAAAGAAGAGTTGATGCTTTTGAGTTGTGGTGTTGGAGAAGAATGCAAAGAATACCATGGTCTGCTAAATGTACTAATAAATCTGTCCTGGAAGTAGTGAAGCCAGAATGCTCTTTGGAAGCAAAACTGACCATACTTCATCTCACCCACTTTGGCTATGTTGTCAGAAGGAACCATTCCCTGGAGAAGGATATCATGCTTGGTAAAGTGGAGGGTCAATAAATAAGGGGAAGGTCCTCAACGATATGGATAGACACAGTGGCTGCAATTATGGGCTCAGGTATAGCAATGATCATGAGGCTGGCACAAGACCGGACAGTGTTTCATTCTGCTGTGCATAGGGTCACTATGAGTTGGTGATGACTCAATGGCACTTAACATCAACAACAACTACAGTGGGGTTGATTGGACACTGTGGTGGTAGGACTTAAGTGGTGACACATAATTGATAAAGACAAGGTGGGTAAAGCTAACATAATAGACAGCTGAGTAAAAGTAGTAATCAGAATAGCCTGACTCATATGGACTTATGATGTTGACTACTTCATCCTGTTGTCACTAGAGTGAAGTAGATCAGAAATCCACTAAAAATGTACTTAATCTGTGTAAGTGAAAGAACTCTAGATCAAGTAAAGAGAATCTAACTCACATTGCCACAACAGAGTCAAGGCCCTTTAGTCAATTCTGAGATTTGAGTCAGTTTACAGACCCACAACCTATCAAATAAAGCAGAAACTGGAACCCTTAAAGATAAACCCCACTACACTGCAAAAATTAATACAGTTAATCTTTCTCATAATCTTCTTCAAATGGACCTATAGCCTTTTATGAGAGTGACTATTCATTGGGTAAAAGGAAATAAAAATAATTTGAAGGATTGTGGGATACTGGATCTGAACTAATTCCAAAAGACTTAACACATCACTATGGCCTACCAGCTGGAGTGAGAGTGTATGGAGGTCAGGTAATTAACAGAGCCTTAGTTCTGATCTATCTCACAGTGGGTCAATTGGGTCCCTGAACTCATCTTGTAGTGATTTTCACAGAATTCATAATTGGAATAGATATACTCAGCAACTGGCAGAATCTCTACATTGGATCGCTTACAAGATAAGGAATAAGGGCTATTATGGTAAGTAAAGCCAAATGAAAGCATGTAGAACTGTCCCTACCTCAGAGGATAGTAAACCAAAAACTGTACTGCATTCCGTGAGGGATTGCAAAGATTACTGTCATGATCAAGGATTTGAGGATGCAAAGGTGGTGATTCCTACCACGTCTGCATTCAACTCTCCTATTTAGCCTGTACAAAAAAAAAAAAAAAAAAAGGATCTTGGAGAATGACGGTGGATTACCATATGTTTAACCAGGTGGTGACTCCAATTGTAGCTGCTGTTCTAGATGTGATTTCATTGCTTAAACAAATTAACATATCTTCTAGTATCTGATGTGCACATATTGATTGATCTAGCTAATGCCTTTTTATACATACCTACTTTGGTTTTTTTTTTTTTTTTTTTTTTTTTTTTAATTTTGATTTGGGTGAAGATTTACAGAGTAAATTCACTTTTCATACAGCAGTTCACATATACTTTGTCTCATGACATTGACCAAAATTTACAATGCAACATCTCCCCTCCCACTTCCTCCCCATAGTTACCTCTTCCCAGTGTCCCTCCCTCCATACTCTTCTGCACCCTGAGCTGTCTCCCTGTGCATAAGCAGCCCTTCCTTCTCCCATGATTGTTCTCTCCAGGGTGTGTGTCTACTTGAGGTAAATGTTTAACTCACTTGCCTGTACTTTGTTTGGCTGGAAACCACAGGTGTGGGTTCAATTGCAGACCTGAAGGGCAGCTAGGGGCCATAGTCTCAGTGGTTCCACCAGGCTCTATTGGACCAGCAAAACTGGTCTCCACCCCCCTTTTTTTTTCCAAATGATTTTGAGTTTTGTTCCACATTGTTCTCCCTCTCTATGCAGGATCTCCTACATCCCTTCCAAGTGGATGACAGTGGTAGCCGGGCACCATCTAGTTCTTCTGGTCTCATAGTTGTATAGGTTGCAGATCGGATGGTGTACCAGTTGCTAGGACTGATTGTTTCCATTAATTTTGGTTTTCTTCTTTCTTCTTGACGAGGAGACACCCATTGTTGCATCTAGATGGCAGCTTGCTAGCTTTTAAGATCCCAGTCGCTACTCGCCAAAGTAGGAGGTGGAACAATGTTTTGTATAGTATGTTATGCCAATTGAGCTTGATGTCCCCTGTGACTGTGGTCCCAAGCCCGCAGGATCAACTACTTGGTCACTCTGGGTAGCTGGCTGTGACCAAGCAATGACCATAACCTTGCCCCTTGTCAGCTCTACTATACACCTGGGAATTCTGATCACTCACATAAACTTATAGGACCATTGTCTGCCGACCCTACATATGATCTTGGATACACTCCCCATTTAGACATACCTAATTGTTTAGCCTGTCCACCTATCTATCCATCCATATACCCCTGTTTGCCTTCACTGACAACTCAGTACTGTATATGCAAAAGGGTTCATATTTGTTGTCTGTACTGCCCATGTACCTCTCTATGTCTTTCTCATCCTCAATGGTGAAATATTGGTCACTCCCATTTGGTACATTGCCCTTCTCTTCACCCAAATCAATATTTATCACTATCTATCTAACAGCATTCCCTCCCCTCCCCTCCTGCCCCTGGTAACCAACAAAGAAAATTTCCTCCAATAGATAAACCTTTCCTTAAGTTTTACAATAACGGACTTATACAATATTTGTCCTTTTGTGACTGACTTATTTCACTCAGCATAATGTCCTCCAAGTTCATCCACGTTTTGCGGTGTTTTGCAGATTCTACATTATTCTTTAGCGTTGCATAGTATTCCATTGTGTGTATGTACCATAGTTTGGTTATCCTCCATACCTACTTTGAAGGGTCGCTAAAAACTGTATACTTTCAGTTGGCAAGGCTAGAAATACATCTTCCCTGTCTTACCTCAGGGGTGTATCAACTCTCCAATCCTATATCATAACTTAGTCTGAAGGGAACTTGATCACCTTTCCCTTCCACAAGATGTCATACTGATTGGATATTGTGCTGATAGGATCTAGTAAGGAAAAAAAATTAAATGACTCCAGGCTTATTGGTAAGGAGCTCTGGTGATGTAATGGTAAAACCATTTGGCTATTATTCAAAAGGACAGTGGTTTGAACTCACAGTTCCAGGGAAGAAAGATAAGGTAATCGGCAGCCATACAGATATACAGCCTTGGAAACCAATGGGGTCATTGTGAGTCACAATTGACTCAATAGCAGTGAGTTTGGTTATTTTATGGGGGAGACTTATTAGTAAGATATTTGTGTTTTAGAGGGTGGGAAATTAATCTGAAAAATTCATGTGCCTTCTACCTTACTGAAATTTGGGAGGGGGGGCAGTGGGATGAGACATGTCAAGATCTTCCTTCTAAATCAAAGAATAAGTTATTGCTCCTATAAGGAAGATGGGACAATCTACTTCCATAGTGATACTGCCTCAGAAACCCAAGGAGGGGTCGCTATGAGTCAGGTCCAACTCGACGGCACATAATAACAACAACATAACTAAAAATGAGGCACAACCTCTGATGGGCCCATTTGGATTTTGAAGGAAACATATCCCTCATTTGAGTGTGCTACTCTGGTCTATTTATCAAATGACTCAGAAGCTGCTAGTTTTGAGTAGGGCTTGAAATAAGAGTAGGCTCTGCAACAGGTTCAGGCTGCCATCCAAGCTGTGCTCTCATTTGGGCCATATGATTCATATGATTCAATGGTGGATGAATTGTTAGTGGCAGATAGAGATGCTTTTTGGAGACGTTGGCAAGCCCTAATTAGTGAAGTACTGTGCAGACCCTTACGATTTTGGTACAAACTCCTGCATCTTCTGCAGATAACTACTCTCTTTTTGAAAGAGAGATTTTGGCTGTTATTGGGCCTTTGTAGAGACTGAATGCTTAACCATAGGCCACCAAGTCACTATGTAGCTTGAGCTACCCATCATGAACTGAGAGTTGTCTGATCACCTGAGTCATAAAATCAGGTATATACAAGAGTACTCCATTATTAAATGAAGGTGGTATACATGGAATGAGGTCTGAGTAGGACTTGAGGCACAAGTTACATGTGGAAGTGGCCCAAATTCCCATAGCCTCTACTACTGTTACATTACCCTTCCCTTTCCCCTTCCCAGTCTGCACTTATGACCTCTTGTGTAGTTCTTCATGATCAGTTGACCGAGGAAGAGAAAACTCTTATCTGGTTTACAGGTGATTCTGTATTATATCCAGGCACCACTCAAAAGTACATAACAGCAGAACTACAGCCTCTTTCCAGGACCTCCCTGAAGGACAGTGTGAGAGGAAATCCTCCTAATGGGCCGTACTTCAAGCACTACAGCTGGTTGTTCACTTTTCTTGGAAGGACAAATGGTGCAATAGTATACTGATTCATGGGTTGGGAACAATAGTTTGGCTGGACAGGCAGGGAGTTTGAAGAAACATGATGGGGAAATTGGTGACAAGGGTGTATAGGGAAGAGGCACATGGATAGACCTCTTTGTCCAAAGAAGTGAAGATGTGTTTATGTGAATACTCACCAAATGATGACCTTGGCAAAAGATGATATTGACAATCAAATTAATAGAATGATGCACTGTGTGGAAACAATTCTTCCTCTTTACTCATCTTGTCCTGTTGTTACCCAATGGATTCATGAAAAAAGTGGCCATGGTGGCAGGTATGGAGGTTATGTATGGGTTCAGTAACATGGACGTCCACTCACCAAGGCCAGCTTGGCTACAGCTACTTGTGAATGCCCAACCTGTGAACAGCAGAGACCAACAATGAGACACTGACATAGCACCCTTTCTCAAGGCAATCAGCCAACAACTTAGTGGCAGGTTGGATCACTTCTATCACGGAAAGGGCAGCATTCTTACTGAGATAGACACTTATTCTTGATACAGATTTGTTTTCCTTGAGTGTAGGGCCTCTGCCAAAAGGACTCACTGAACATCTTCTCCAACATCATGTTGTCCTACGGAGCATTGCCTCAGATCAAGGGACTTTACAGCAAATGAAGTGTGGCAATGGCCCCATGTTCACAGAATTCACTGGTTGTATCATGTTCTCCATCATGCTGAAGCAGCTGACTTGATAGATGAATGGAGTGAATTATATTCTAAGGATATAATTACAGTGCCAACTAGTTGACAAAACTTTGTAGAGTTTGGGCATTGTTCTCCAGGAGGTTCTATATGTTTTAAACCAGCATCCAATATATTGTGCTGTTTCCCCAATAGCCATGGATTGCAGCTTCAGGATCAAGGGATGGAGATTGAAAGTTACACTCACTATTACCCTTAGTGACCTACTTGCAAAATTTTTGCTTCTTGTCCTCACAACTATATGTTCTGTGGGCCTAAGGGTGTTAGTTCCAAAGGGAGAAATTCTCCCAACTGGAGAAGCAACACAGATTCCATTGACCTGGACATAAAGATTGTCACCTGGCCACTCTAGGCTCCTCATGTTCCTGCATGAAAAGGCAAAGAAGGGAGTTATAATAGAGGTTAAAAAGAGTACATCTGCTGTACTAGGCATATCTTAAGGCATCCTTTAATAGTACCATACCCTGTGATTAAAGTCAATGGAAAACTACAGCAACCCTAGTCTGACATGATTACTAATGTCCTAGATGTGTCAGTAATAAAGTTTTAGGTCACCACACCAGGCAAAGAACCATGAACAGCTGAAGTGCTTGCTGAGGATAAAGGGACTATGGAATGGCTGGTGGAAGACGGTAGTTCTAAAGATCGGTCTGACCATGTGGCCAGTGGCAGAAATGAGAACTGTAATTATTACAAGCATTTCTTCCTTGTTTTATTATTAAGTGTATGTGTGCAGTTATTTTTACCTTCTTCTCTCCCTTAAAAAATTGATGTAAATGAGGCTAGGGGTGAGTATTTTTTATTGTATACACTATTTGTATCATGTTGGCATGATTTTATAATTGCCTTTATTTAGATATTATGTATGGTTTAAGCAGATGTATATAGGTGCCAAGTTGACAAATGGTGGACTACAATGCTTAAGGTTGTATCAGCTTGGCTGGGCCATGATTCTCAGTGGTTTGGCAATTATTTAATGGTTGAATTTTGCACTTAAATAATAATGTAATTAGACAGTTATGTAATAATTATATACAATATATACAAAATTATTTTTTAATAATCTCAACTGATTAAATAAATGGGGTAAAGATTAACAGATAATATGAAAATTGTGAAACTATTAGATAAATTTAAGTGTTTTTGAGGCAAGAGATTTATAAAACTTTAATGGGGATTAGGCCATATCCTAAAGGTTATTTTGTAAAATTATTAGGCATAGTAAAATTTATAACATTATATGAACACACAAAATTTTAAGAATTATATGGGATTTTTATTTATTTAATTCCATTTGGGAGCTCTAGTGACCTAGTGCCTAAAGCACTTGACTGCTAACCAGAAGGCTGAAGGGTGAAACTCACCCGGCACTCCTCAGGTGGAAGGTTGGGCAATCTACATTCATAGCGATACTACCTTGGAAACCCAAGGAGGGGTTGTCCATGGTAGTGAGGGTTTTTTTTCTTTTTTTTTTTTTTTTTAATAATTCCATTTGCACTATGAGTCATGGAAAATATTTTTTCTGTATTTTTAATATTGTGAGTTAGAAAATAAAATATATTTGATATCTCAAAAATTTAT
>NW_006921642.1:11648159-11650849 GCF_000298275.1 Orycteropus afer afer
GGCCTGCTACTCTGGCATCCCTGTGTTGTCTCTCCTCACCTGTGAGCCTGGGGTTCAAGGCTTTTATCCCCTTCCCTGCTCTTCCAGCCTGCTACTCTGGCATCTCTGCATTGTCTCTCCTCACCTGTGAGCCAAGGGACATATTAGAACATAAAAATAAGTAAATCAAAACCAGTATCACTGCCATTAAATCAATGTTGACTCATAGTAACCTCCGTTGGGTTTCCAAGGCTGTAAATCTTTACAGAAGCAGACTGCCCTTTCTTTCTTCTGCAAAGCAGTTGGTGGGTTCAAACCTCCAACCTTTTGGTTCATAGTCAAATGCTTTAACCACTACATCATCAGAGCTCCAAAAATAAGTAAAATCCATGATAAATCATCTTAAATCTAGTTATAAATTGGATGGAAGAAATAAAATGTAGATGCTAGAAAAAATATAAATTATTGCTCCCCCCATTTTTTTCATTATTGACTTCAGTTGAATTTGTAACACAAAATTTCAGTATATTGAATGCAGGAAGAACTTAATTGCTAAGAATGCTTACTTCTCCTGAACTAAGTTCCTCAAATTTTAAGAACAAAATTTAATAATAAAACCACTGCCATCAAGTCGATTCTGACTCATAGCTACTCTATATGACAGAGTAGTAACTTCCCCCATAGAGTTTCCTAAGCTGTAAACCTTTATGGAAGCAGACTGACACATCCTCCTTCTTCCATGGAGAGGCTTGTGGGTTCAAACTACCTTGGGTTAGCAGCTGAGTGCTTTAGCCCCAGTGCCACTAGGACTCCTACAGTAATAAAAATGTTTTATAAAAAATTAATTATACTTGATATAATATAGATTTATTGTTGGAGTTAAAGTTTATTTCATGAAGATGATTTAAATACTGACTTCAAAACACAATGATTTATTATTTAGCCAAGATATGTATCAGTGGCACCTTAGCCTTCAACCTAGATATGTGGCTAGAAACCACAATCACAGATAATATTGATATTAACATTTTTCTGAGTATCATTTAACTTTTCTATTGATTTCTTTCTATAAAATATTGTATGAAAAAGTCTTAAGTATGAAATGAGTCCTTTTCATTATGGGCATTTTTGTGACTTTTTGGTTTGATATGTGTTTGATAATTTCCATATTCTGTTGGATCACCTTGCTTTTATATAGGCACAAATGTGGATCTCTTTCAGTTGGTTGGCCAGGTAACTGTTTTCCAAATTTCTTGACATAGACTAGTGAGCACCATCAGCACTGTTGTGGTTAGGTGCTGTCAAGTTGGTTCTGACTCATAGTGGCCCTGTGTACAACAGAACAGAACAATACCTGGTCCTGAACCATCCTCACAATCCCTGTCATACATGACACCATCATTCAGCATAATTAAGTGTTCTGGAATTCCTATTCTTTGCAAGGGTATCCATAATCTGTTATGATCCACACAGTTAAATGTTTTTGCATAGTTAATGTAACACAGGTAAACATCTTTCGGGTATTGTTTGCTTTCAGTCAAGATCCATCTGATAACAGCAATGATGTCCCTCATTCCACACTCTCTTCTGAATCTTGCTTGAATCTTCAGCAGTTCTATCTCCATGTACTGCTGCAACTATTCTTGAATTATCTTTAGCAAAATTTACTTGCAAGTGATATTAATGTGTTAAATAATTTGCACATTCTGTTGGATAACCTTGCTTTGGGATGGACACAACTATGGATCTCTTTAAGTCAATTGATCAGGTCTTCCAAATTTCTTGACATAAAATATTGAGTACCACCAGCATTGCATCCATTTGTTGAAACATCTCAGTGGGTATTCCACCAGTTTTAGGAATTTTTTTTTTTTAAGACCAATTCCTTCAGTGCAGTTTGGACTTTTTCCTTCAAAACCATCTGTTCTTAATCAAATGATACCTTCTGAAATGCTTGAATGTCAACCAATTTATTTGGTCCAGTGACTGTATTCTATCCATCTTCTTTTAATGCTTGCTGCACCATTCAATAGTTTGCCCATAGAATCCTTCAATATTACAAGGCATTGAGTCTTTTTTCAGTTCTTTTGGATTGAGAAATAGTAGATTGTGTTATTCCCCTTTGATTTGCCAACTGCAGGCCTTCACACATTTCATTAATTTACTGTTTGCTCTCAAGCTGCCCTTTGAAATTTTCTGTTCAGATCTTTTACTTCATCATTTCTTCCACTTGCTTTAGTTACTATTCTTTCAAGAGCATGTTTCAGAGTTTCTCCTAACACCTATTTCCTTTCTTTTTCTTTTTCTTTTTATTGTGACTTGGGTGAAAATTTATAGAGCAAATACACTTTTCATACAACAGTTCACATACACTTTGTCTCATGACATTGACCACAATTTACCACAATGCAACAGCTCCCCTCCTACTTCCTTCTGATAGTTACCTCTTTCCTGTGTCCACCCGCCATGCACTCCTGCCCCCTGAGCTGTCTCCCTGTGCATAAGCAGCCTTTCTTTCTCCCATGCCTGTTCTCTCCAAGGAGTGTAACTACCTCAGTAAATGTTCAACTCATATGCCTGTCTACTGTTTGGCTGGAAGCCACAGGCATGCATTCAATTCCAGACCTGAAGAGCAGCTAGGGGTCATAGTCTCAGTGGTTCCACCAGGCTTTGTCGGGCCAGGAAACCTGGTCCCCCCCCCTTTTTTTTTC
>NW_006921642.1:11651026-11652313 GCF_000298275.1 Orycteropus afer afer
GATCTCCTATATAGATCCTCTTCCAAGTGGTTGACAGTAGTAGCCAGGCACCATCTTGTTCTTCTGAACTCATAGTCATATAGGCTGCAGATCAGATAGTGTACCAATCGCTAGGACTAATTGTTTCTAAGAATTTTTGGTTTTCTTCATTCTTCTTGGCTCAGGATGAGGAGAGACCCATTGCTGCATCTAGATAGAAGCTTGCAAGCTTTTAAGATCCCAGTCACTACTCGCCAGAGTAGGAGGTAGAGCAATGTTTTGTGTAGTATGTTATGCCAATTGAGCTTTATGTCCTCTGTGACTATGATCCTAAGCCCACAGGTTCAACTACTCGGTCCCTCTGGGTAGCTGGCTGTGCCCAAGCAGTGACTACAACCTTGCCCCTTGTCAGCTCCATTATACACCTGGGAATTCAGATCATACACATAAAGTCATAGGACCATTGTTGGCCAACCCTGTACATGTTCTTGGGTGCACTCCCCATTTCATAGACATATCTAATAGTTCAGCCTGTCCACCCATCTATCCACCCATAAACCCGTGTTTGCCTTCACTGACCACACCATACTATATGTGCAAAAGGGTTTATCTTTGTTGTCTGTACTTCCCACGTACGTCTCTATGTCTTTCTCTTCCTCCACGATATTATATTGATCACTCACATTTGGTACATTGCCCTTCTCTTCAACCAAATCAAAACTGATCTCTATCTATCTAAAGTATTCCTTCCCCTCTCCTCCCACCCCTGGTAATCAACAAAGAAAATGTCCTTCCATAGATAAGCATTTCTTTGACTTTTACAATAATGTACTCATACAGTATTTGTCCTTTTGTGATTGACTTACTTCACTCAGCATAATGTCCTCCCAGTTCATTCACATTATGCAGTGTTTTGCAGACTCTACATTATTCTTTAGGGTTGCATAGTATTCCATTGTGTGTATGTACTGTAGTTTGGATATCCATTCCTCAGTTGATGGACACCTAGGTTGTTTCTAATTTTGACTATTGCAAATAGTGCTGTGATGAACATGAGTGCATATGTCTTTTCTTGTCATGGATCTCACTACTTTAGGATATATACAAAGTAATGGAATAGATGGGTCAAATGGTATTTCTACTTCCAACTTTTGATGGAATCGCCATACTGCTTTCCACAATGGTTGTACCATTTTACAGTCCCACCAGCAGTGTATGAGGGTCCCAATCTCCACATCCTCACCAGCATTTGTTATTTTCTATCTAGTTGAACTTTGCTACTAGTGCTAGAGCAAGATGGTATCTCAT
>NW_006921642.1:11674448-11679563 GCF_000298275.1 Orycteropus afer afer
TACTTCAATATATACCTTGAAATGTTCTTTTTGTTGATGAATGTGATGCCATTCCTCTTTAATTTGTCATTTGTGGCATGGTAGAACATGTGATTATGTGATTCAAAATGGCCAGTATCAGTCCATTTCAGCTCACTACTACCTAGGATATTGATCTTTATTCATTCCATTTCATTTTTCACAAGTTCAAATATTCTTAGATTCATACTCCATACATTTCATGTTCTAATTACTAGTTGATATTTGCATATGTTACTTCTCATTTTGAGTGGTGCCTTATCAATAAATGAAAACACCAAAAGCTTTACACCATCTACATCATTAAAGTCACCTCTAGTTTAAGGAGGTAGTTCTTCCCTAGTCATATTTTGAGTACCTTTCAGCTTGAAGTACTCATCTTTTTAGTCTACATCAGATGATGTTTCATTATTATTCATAAGGTTTTCAGTAACCAATTTTATTCAGAAGTGGACCTGGCCACATCCTTCTTCCTATTCTGTCTTAGTCTGGAAACTCCACTGAAAACTGTCCACCATGGATGACCCTGCTGGCATTTGAAATACTAATGGCATAGATCTAGCATTATAGCAACATGCAAGCCAACAGTACAACAAACAGACACATGAGTATTGGCTAAAGTATATAGATAAACTAAAATGTAGAAGATAGTTTATATGATTTTTCCACTTTTTTAAAACAAAAATATTGCTAATACCTATTAATAGATCAACATCTTTATATTTTTATAAATTGGAAGATATTCAATGTGCTGATTACAACATTTTATCTTTGAATCTAGATGACGTGAGTTGTTGCATTTACTTATGTGTTTCTGTATATTTCAAATATTTCAAAATGCATTTTTTTTTAGAATATAGGAAAAGAACTAAAACCCATAAAGTATTTAAGGTTAGAAATGTAATATTAAGAAGTTTTATCAGTATTATTATTTTTTATCTCATAAATTACCTTACTAGTATAAGACTGTTTTTGTCCAGGTAGTATCAAAGCTGAATGCTGCATTTCATAGTCATTGTCTTAACCAATTAATGCTAGTAAAGAAGGATGAAGTTTGAGTGACCTGGTAAGCCTAATACTTAAACCCATTGCCACTGAGTCATATCTGACTCATAGTGACCCCTCCTTGGGTTTCTCAGGCAGTATCACTACTGAAGTAGATTGCCCAACCTTCCTTCTGAGGAGTAGCTGGTGGGTTCGAACAACCAGGCTTCTGGTTAGCAGTCAAATGCCTTAAGCACTATGCTACCAGAGTTCCTCCTAGCCTAATACTTACTTTACTGAACCTAATTGACAGCTCTTTCCTAGCAAAATAAATGGATTTTTCTTTAACCAATTCTCTATGGACCTATGTACTTATTCTCTCCTATCCTGAGTTGTTGTTGTTGTTGTTATGTGCCGTCGAGTCAGCCCTGACTCATAGCGACCCCTCCTTGGGTTTCCGAGGCAGTATCACTACGGAAGTAGGATTGCCCAACCTTCCTTCCGAGGAGTGGCTGGTGGGTTTGAACCGCCAGCCTTCTGGTTAGCAGACAAGTGCTTTAGCCACTATGCTACCAGAGCTCCTATCCTGAGTACTAGTTTTCAAACTTTAATTAGCCAAACTAACCTGAAACCATCCTACAAGTACTAATAGACTTGAATTCTTTCTCTCAGCAGAATACTCAATGGATTTATACACTTAAGTTTTAAATGTTTATGCTTTCTGCTTACTTTAATACATTTTATTGAAAATACATGAGGACATAAATTGAAGGTGGTCCACTTGCACTGACAACTACATAGTTCTTCATTCTTGAAGCCAAGTTCCCAAACTCAACCAGCCAGCCATTTAGGTTACATAAGAGTTGAGTATTTTCCCATCCTTCATCTACTGAGAATTACAAAAACTAAGAAAATGAAAAACAATATTCTTCAGAAGACAGGCAATAAATAAATAGATAAATAGATAAATAAATGAATAATAAATAAAATAATACCTAGACAAGGTACCTTCTTTGTCAGACAAGTGGCAGTGAAATGATTTTTGTTTTGATAGATGGTAATGGACTTCGTGTGTGAGGTCCTAAGATTAAGAATTAGAAGAGATAATTGTTTTAACTGTAAATGTAGATTAACTAGCTCTCCAAAGGACAGAATAAGCTATAAAACAGTAGCAAGTTTTCCTTCACATACAGTATTTAATGCCAAGATGATTTTGTATATATTACTTATACATTAAAGGATGTTGATATACAATGGATTGTTGTAGAAAAAATAGACCAGAAACAAGCCAAAAAGTAATATGTGAAAGAAAAAATATGTAAAGAACTCAAAGGTAGCTATGAATAATCTAACAATTGAAGACCTGAAATCAATAGCAGTAGACCAACTTAAGAGAATAATTGGGGAACTCAACATAAATTCTATGAGAGTCCTCTTGGAATATAATTATATTGTATAGATATATTTCTGTATAGCTTATAAGTCACCCTATAGTTCCTACATTAAGGAACAACTAAACTGTTAATTAGTTTACTGGGATAAGACAGTGATATTTGCAGTGGGGTTTTATGAAAATGCCTATTTGAATTCTAGATAAAGATTTGCCTAACTTTCAGATACTTCATATCTAGCCTTCCTTTACTGAGATCAGTATTCAGGTCAGAATTTGAAAAAGGGAAGAAGAAAAGTTCCTTCAAATGAGAAAGATGTGGGTACCTTCTTGCTAATGAAAGGCTCAAGTTAAATCTTTACTAGTTAAGGACTTTCCAAGGTTTTACAGGGGTTTGCCTGGAATCCAGAATAGGGTCTGAGGGTGAGGTCAGCTAGTTGGTAGAAGGGAGAAAAGTTGTGCTAATGGGACTGCTTAAAGAGGACAAAGATATCTTCTTTTCTTTTTTTTTTTTTTTCCTTACTATTTTGCCTAAGGCCAACCTTAGCCCTGCCATTCAAAATCACTGTCACTTTGGCACATGTGGTTATATTGCAGAACCTGGATTTAGGCAGGCAGGTAGATTTAGAATGTTATTCCTGACAATTTATTTTAAATTAATAAAATAAATAAGTAAAGTATGACTTCTTGTCATCTATCCCCAGTATCAAATGTACACACACACACACACACACATACACACATATATAACACATTGTTATTTATTCAAAAATAAAATTTATTCTAGTTTAGTTAAGTACAATTCAACAATATACTTCATTTTTTCAAAAAAACAGTTAATTTTATTCAATGTCTCTATCCCCACTTTCAATTTGGAGGAATAAAATTCTGTATTTTATGCCTATATACACTTTCAAATGGGGTAATTGAAAAATAAAAGTGCATCCTTAACATTGAATTTCTTTGCTTTTGGCTTGCACTAAAACTTATTCCTCATTTCAATGTAGCTTTTGTATGTGCATATGTAATAAAAAAGCTAATAAACTTAATAAATGGTTCAATTGCATGACTGCACCTGTGTGTTACCTTCATCCTCATTATCCATTTCCTCAGACATTGTCCATTACCTCATCTTGGTCACAGAACCCTATTGTAAGTCTAATAAATAGTGCAATAAAAGTAAATAATCTGAGAAAATATTATAGTGCAAACTGAATATAGTTTTGTTGTAAATTTATGCACGTTTTTATCCACTGTGCTAAGTAGAAATATGCTGTCATTCTACTGTTCTCTTTATATCTCCCAAAGGAATATGACCAAAATCCTTATTTCTTATGAGCTTTATTCAAATATATATTAGAATGGCTCCATGCCAGCATTTTTTTTCTCTGTAAGATTGCTGAAAACAAATTCAGACAATAGGCTTTGCATATGTGTGTATATGTATCTATATTTATATCTACTATCTATATGTAGCAGATTTCTAAGATGACCCTATAAAACTCCATCTGCATATTCAATGTAAAGTAGAAAATCATGTTTTACTTAAATAATTCAATCATAATATGCAGTTTTTCCTGATATCATATAAATATGGACAAACTGTGTATTTTACTTGAAACTTCTGAATAATAGATATGTTTCCTAACTGATTCTGTATGTATATATTCTGAATTGTTGTATGTTTAAAGAAGCAAGACTTCCCAATGATGTTTAGCACTTAAATTGAGTATTACCTATCAGCATGACATGAAAAATAAATCTTTATATCTACATGCTTGGTTTATGAATACTTTGATCCTTTTAGCTAAAGACCGTTTTAAAACAAGATGTACCATTCAGTTAGTAAATGCAAGATTATGTTTTCAATCACTTATTTATATGGAGTTCATTGGCAGTTGAATGATATTATACTCATTAATATCTCTAGCAGTTCATAGTTGTCAATCAGACAAGCAAGTGAGTTGCTTACAAGACATGAAAAACTCATACAAATGAAGAGATGATTGCAGACTGACAGATCATTTTGGGTAGCTTGAGTAGGCACTAATTGACTCTTGGTTTATATCTGGCCTTCTTTCCAAAGAATGCACTAATTTTATGAAGATATTTGAGGAGAGTTGTGGCTAGACTTTATCTGATCTGTCACTAACTTAATAGATGATATCTATACTCCATGTATTTTACATATATGCACACAGGGTTTAAATTTTAAATTAGCTTGTTTATAGAGCAAAATTATTTTGTTTACAATATACTTTTTTTTATGTTAAGTAGAAATAAGGCATTGAACTGCCAGACAAGTTTGGAGGAACATGAAAATATGGAGAAAATATCCAAGAGTTTATGCATAGTAAATATATATCATAAATTCCAAGCCAGAAAGATATAGAAATGTTCCACCATATAAGATTTAAGTAATGTTTACAATGATTTAGAATTAAAAGTCTGATTTAATCATTTAAAAACTGCTTCTTGAATATTTCTTGCAGGATATTTTGAATCTCTTATTCATAATAAAAGCTGCCTTATATTGTTGTTTGCTATGGGTTAAACCACCATTTTTCTGTCAGTTTCTCATACTGTGGTGGTTTCCATCTTGTAGTCACGTTAGAACTTATGCCACTAGCATTTCAATTGCCAGCAGGGTCACCCAGGTGGACAGGTTTCACTGGAGCTTCCATACTAAGACAGATTAGGAAAAAGGACATAATGATGTACTT
>NW_006921642.1:11680587-11693418 GCF_000298275.1 Orycteropus afer afer
AGAGATGATGGAGAGGTTCAATATCATCAGTCAGAACAAGACTAAGTATAGAACAGATCATCAATTGCTCATATGCTAGTTCAAGTTGAAGCCGAAGAAAATTTAAACAAGTACATGAGAGCCAAAGTAAAACCTTGACTATATCTCACTTGGTTTACACACTATCTCAAGATAGATTTTATATATTGAACTAATGACTGAAGATAGTAAGAATAGTGGGATGACATCAAAGAAATCATACATGAAGAAAACAAAAGGTCATCAAAAAGACAGGTAAGGAAAGAAATACTATTGACATCAAAAGAGACTCTGAAACTTTCTCTTGAATGTAGTGTAGTATAAATGGAAAACATGATGACATAAAATAGTTGAACAGAAGATTTCAAAGAGCTATTCAATAAAACAAAGTATTATGAAATATGCAAAGACCAAACCCACACCATCAAGTTGATCTTGACTCACAGATATCCTGACAAACAGAGTAAAACTTCCCCACAAGGTTTCTGATGCTGTAAATCTTTGTCTCAGCTTTGTCTTGTGGAGTGGTTAATGGATTCAAACTGCTAATCTTTTGGTTAGTAGTCAAATGGTTGAACAACTGCATTCCAAGAGCACCTTATGCAAAGAACAAGAATTAGAAAACCAAAAGGGAAGACCATGGTTGGCATTTCTCAAGATGGGAGAACTAAAGAAAAATAAATAATTTTTTGTTGAAATATTTATATATTCTATATTTACAATATTGAACAACATAGGAAGTGTCATGGAAAGATGGAAGGAATACACAGTCACTGTACTAAAAAGAATGTGTCAACATTCAAACATTTCTGGAGGTAGCATTTGGTCAATAACCAATGTTACTTAGGGAAGAAATCCAAGAGACATTGAAGGCATATGTGGAAAAAAAAAAAAAAAATGAAGGCATTGGCTCTAGAAATTGATGGACTACTAATTGCTATGTTTCTATAAATGGATGCAATGCTAGACAGGCTCACTGATCTATACCAAGAAATTTAGAAGTCAGCTACCTGGCTGAGAGACTGGAAAAGATCTGTATTTGTGCCTATTTCAATGAAAGGTAATCCAACAGAATGAGAAAATTATTGCACAATATTACTTGCACATAGTAAAGTAAATTTTTGCTGAAGAGAATTTAAAAACAGTTGCAGCAGTACATTGACAGGGAAGTTTCAGAAATTCAAGATACAGAACAAGAGATATCAGTTTAAATATTACATAGATTTTGGCTGAAAGTAGAGAATACCAGAAAGATGTTTACCTTTGTTTTATTAACTATGCAAAGGCATTAGACATTTATGTATGGATCGTAACAATTTATGGATAACATTGTGAAGAATGAGAATTCTGGAACATATAATTTTATTTATGTGTAACTTGTACACAGACCAAGTAGCAGCCATTCAAAGAGAACAAGGAAATACTGCATATTTTAAAATCAGGAAAGGTGTATGTCAGGGTTGTATCCATTCACCATATGTTTTCAATCTGTATGCTGAGCAATCTGAGAAGCTGGACTATATGAAGAAAGTAGTATCAAGATTAGAAGAATACTTGTTAAAAACATGCAATATGGAGATGACACACCCTTACTTGCTAAAAGTGAAGATGACTTGAAGTACTTACTAATGAAGATCAGAGACTACAGCTCTCAGTATGGACTTCATCTCAACATAAAGACAAGAAAAATTCATACAACTAGACCAATAAATGACATCATAATAAGTGGAGAAAATATTGAAATTGTCAAGGATTTAATTTTACTTGGATCCACAATCAATGCCCATGGAAACAGCTGTCAAGAAATCAAATGACGTATTACATTGGGAAAATCTCTTGCAAAAAACCTCTTTAAGTGTTGAAAAGCAAACGTCACTTTGAAGAGTAAGTTACTACAACAATTACAGTAACGTGCTAGACTGTGCTAAGCAACAGGCATACTTTTGTCATTTCTTATTTTTACGTCTGTACAAAGTAAGCACTATTATTTTCATATTCTAGATAAGAAGCTTTACACTGTGCTGGATTAAATAACTTGGCCAAGCTCATAAGTGTATTGTTTCGTAGACATAGAATGTGAATTCAGGTTGTTTAGAACTCAAACTCTTGATATTTACCATCATATCATGATGTCTCCAGAAGTCATTTTCAGTCATTATTGAAAACATCTGTTTCCTTTATCTCTTGAGTAAATTCTCTCAGTTGAATGGCTTATGAGATATTGCATTTGCTGTCTTAGACTGCTTCCTCCCTCCTAGGTTTGTCATCCTATTTTTCAGTTTCCCTTCCATTCACCGACTTAAGAGCCCAAACCTCATATGAATAACTATGTTACTATATCAATTTCAGGATGTAAATTGAATCCTTATAGATGTGCATGTTTAATTCTGACTTTCAAAATGATGGTGCACAATTGATTGTTCATTAGCAAACTGCTATGCACAATTTGTTTTTTGAATGTTACCTGACTTGGGAATATTTTTTTAAGAACAAATTAGCTATAATTATTAGTAATTATTTTAATCACTCTACAATAGATCTTCTAAAGTAAGTCATGGTTTTTCCAGAATACTTAGATAATTGTTTGCCCTGTGTTATTAGACATTTGAATTAATAGAAAGATGTAACAATCACCATATGTTGATTATTTTCATTTAATATTGTTTATGAATAAATAAATATATTACATATAAAATAATTTTACTTTTCATAAGTATATTCAATATAAGTTATATACCATAAATATTTCAGGTGGCTACATGTATTCTGTTAATAATTAAGAAAAAGTGTGATGGAATATTGTACACTTAATGTTAAAACTATACAGAAATAGCTTCCTTTCTCTATAATGGTTCTTTCTTGATTGAGGGTGATCATTGGAAGCAATAATTTTCAGTGCTATGAATATTGAAATTATCAGATATTTGATTGCACATAATTACTGCTTGATAGGATTTAGATAAAAGACTAAATGAATTCATTAGAAAATACACTGCTTTAAGATATTCTACCTTATTTATATTTGTACACATCACAAACTGATTGTCATCAAGTCTACTCTAGCCGTAGTGACCCCCTGTGTACTTTCACCTTATCCTTAAGTTAACGTCTCCAACGGAGTACTTGTGTGGCACAAATGCATAAGCACTAGATTAGTAACCACAAGGTTGCTGATTCAAACCCACCCAGAGGAATCTTGGAAGTAAGGCTATGAAGTGCAAGTCTATCGTGCATGTTTGGGTCAGCTTGAGTCAGAATCAATTGGAGGATATCTAAGAAAAACAATAAAACACCAAGTCCAATAATTTGCGTGTTAAAATGAACTGAATCTGAACGTATTCCATGATGTACTTGGAAAAATGTTTCCTAAAGAGCTTTCTGAAGAATGCTATCCCTTTTGTTTCATCTTAAAGGTATCAGTTCATTATCATTGACATTTGAAACATGCTCTATTCTGTGGTTCCCTTTCAGAGACTTTAAGAATATTCATATAGTTGGCTTTGCTAAATTCCACAGTAAAGAAATCCCTCCAGCTCTGTTCAATCTATTTCTCAAATTCATTTGACTACATAATCTTCTTTTTATCTGTAAAAGCTTTTAGAATTGGTATGTCAGGTCACTAAGTATCAGAATCATTGTTCAAAAACCTTTAGGAAAAGAACATTCTTGATATATTTTTATACACATTTGTCTCTTTTTAGTTTGTAATTTTAATCTGTAGCTTATATTTAGGTTTTCAGTTATTCGTAGTTTATCTAAATAGAACTTTACAATGCTACTTAACAATAAATAGGGATATGAATGTTTGCAAATATTTCCCTGTTTTCTTAATAGCATCATGAATATGTTTTGTTATGACATCTTCAATGATAAATGTCAGTGCTGAAGTTGAAAATAGTATGAACATTTACTTCTTTGTTATTTTAAATATTTGTCTTAAGGCATATATTCAAAGTGTTATCATACTTCTACTAATGATTAAGAATTCCAGATGTCTATCTATTCACACAATGCTCCTTTTCTTACTTTTGTTGAAATTCCTTTTTATTTTTATACATCATGTAAACTATTGCTACAAATTATTCATGATTAAATTATTTCTTACTTCAAATTGTTTTTGGCACAAAAAGCTTTTACTAAGAAACTGGAGGTTATCATATTTTTAACAATGCTTTTAAAAATGCATTTAATATACTAGAAATTTACATATCATGTGTGTTTCTTTATGAATATGACTGAGAGGCAAAAGGATAAACTGAAGAAAACATGAGTTTTGGAATCACTGTCCTGAGTTTGACCCTTATGTTTCCCAGAAAGAAGTTGTATATCTCAGGGTATTTACTTTTACTGAATTTGAGTTTTAATCTTTCAAATGGTTATGTAACCTAAATATATGCTGAAAGTAATTCATCTGTTGAGATTAAGCACATTGGCTCAAAATTCCTATTTTACCACCTACAGGAAATATAATACCCATCTTGTGGTGTCGTGCATAAGGCATCTGACTGCTAACCAGAAAGCTGGTGGTTCAAACCCACCAGCCACTCCTTGGAAAGAAGATTGGGCAAACTAGTTCCGTAGAGATACTGTCTCGGAAACCCAAAGAGGGGTCATCTATGAGTTGAATGGACTCGAGGTCAGTGAGTGCTTTTTTTGGAGTTCTCAAGATTTCCATATATCCTTTGGGGTTCCATATACAACAGTTACTTCTGGATGCAATATGCTGATGTCACTAAAATCTATCATCTATTTCTGTGCCAAAAAATTTCCGGAAGTCACAGGTGAGAGACTAGCTTTCATTTCCCTCTTCTGTCTTACCCAACAAAAGGAAACAATCCATATTCCTTGATTTCTCTGAAAACCACTCATATAATATTTGGAGTGATTCTTGGGTTTAACATAATACCAGTACAAACAACTCAAAAATGAATATCATACAACCCTTCATTTACTGTCTCTGGGAATCCCTCACATGCCAAACTTCTTTGCAAGTTGCAATCTCCACCTTACTGTGCTGCTGTTGTTTGAATCCAACTCCTTCTTTCATAAATCCCCTCAAAAATCTTCCAGCTTTTTTTCCCCTAGGTTATTTGCCTCCAGATCCTTGCAAGAAACTGCATTCCCCACATTATATTATGCAGAACGACTTGACATTCCATTTGGTCCTACCTTTGAAATAACAAAGATTCAGGGGTTTCACATAGAACAGTCAGAAAGCTTGGCTGACACTCTGAAATGTCAATCTTAACTTTCTTCTTGCTTCAACTGTCCATAAGTAGAAAAGGGGGGAATAAATATTTCCCCATTAATAGCACTCATATCACTGTCTTTTATGTTTCAATGGCTATGTATCCTTTCTCATATCTACAAAATAATATATGTCTTGATGGGCTCATGTGAGGACTAAAGAAAAAAAATACTTAGCTCAGTGGCTGACACAGGAAAGGCATAGTCAGTGAATAAATGAATGAATAATTAACTGATTAATACATACCTCGTCAGTTAATATCTTTATGGTATAGATGATAATGAATTGCTATTGAAGTAGATTTCCAAGAAGAGAAAACATTACAGACAGTGTTAACAATTACAGTGCTTGAGGGTAGGAAAAAGTATGAAAGAACACAGATCTCAAGTTGTGGAATTAAAAATGTAAATACGAAATTAGAAATGTAATATTTAATATAGTTTTGCAATAAAAGGCCACTATTAAGGCCAGCAAAAGGGCGGGCCCCAGTTCCAGGAACAGGGGCAAGGCAAGGATGACTAAGCCCTGAACTCAACCATACCATGTAATTGGAGAATTCAAACTTAAACTTACCAATCGTTTGTACTCCCTCTGAGAATTCAAACTTAAACTTACCAATCAGCTGTACTCTCTCTCTCTGACCACCCCCTTGTAGTTTTGCCTTTAAATACTGTGTAACTTTGTTGCTGGCTGCTCTACTCCTCTGCCCCCGCATGGGATATGAGTGGAGCCCCAGCACTGGAACTCCGAATAAACTCCTCCTGCTTTTGCATCAAGAGACGTCTTTCGTGAGTGATTTCGGGTGGCGTTATCCCTGACTTGGGTTGGGGGAGCCTTGGTGAAGGGGAACCCAACAAAGTCATCATGAGATGATAAGGCAATACAGTCAGACTGTGTAAAGGATTTAGACTTTAACATATGAACCAATAATTCTCAACCTGGCTTAGTGCCATCTACTTAAGGAGCTTTGGAAAAGTGTGGGACATTTTTGTTTTTCATAATGCCTGGAAGCAGCTATAGGCATATGGTTAATGGAGGCTGATGGCACTAAACTTCCTGCAGTTCAAAGGACAGTAGTACAAAAATGAAATTCCTTACTCAAACTATCATTGGCACCTCCACTGAGAAACACTATTATAGATAAGAGATAATGTTCCACTTAACCTAAGCACAGTGGCTATACTACTTCTTCATAGAGGAACTAAACACCAGACAAAATAGGCTTTCTTTGATTTCAACAGAAAACTAATCACACTATTATCACAATGGTGATCTTGTATGCCCACTAGCTTATCATTTAGAAAATATTTGTTAAATATTCAACAAAAGAATTCCTGCATCAATGGTCCCAGTTAATCACCTCATTCATGTGTCATTGCCCTTACTTCAGACGAGTAAGTGCTTGTTGAGGGCTCAGGATCATATTATTGCTTTTGCCAGAAAACAATTTCAAGTGCATGCTCTATCGCCTGAAGGTCAATGGGATAGTCTCATGAGTGAGACTCTTGAGATGAATAATGCACTGCAATGTTTCCTCTTAAAAGCAGAACTATTCATTTCAAACATTTGATTAAAACAGCGCTAAAAACTCATTATTCATTATCTAACTATCAATGAAATCACTGAAAATTTTTATTAAATGTTGCCTGAGTTCATCAAAGATTTATTAAACATATTCTTTCTGGTAACATTGTTCATTGAGACTCTTTAGAAAGGGAGCTATAAAAACATTCCATAGCAAAATTTCTGAACTTATGATTGTAGATTAGTCATTATGGTATGGTGCTGTCATCCATCTATGCCAGAAAAATATATAGAGAAAGATGGATAAAAATATAACTACAGAAATTAGAAATTATTCATATATTTATATTTTAGAAATATAGCTAATTTGGCAGAAATATCTGAACAGCCTTTCTTGGAAATAATTATTTGTTTATTTATTTTCCTCCCTGAAATCATGAGTCTTTTACTTTAGTGATAGCATTTTTTCCCTAGTAAAATGATGAAAATTATTAAAGATGTTTATTTGTTCAAAGAACCTCAATTAGCAAAATAAAATAGAGAACAGTATATATAATATGGTGTGGAAGTTACTGCCCTGTGTTATGGCATTGAGTTAGACATCATGTACACCAAAGATTTATGTACAAATGTAGTTAGTAAGCTCATAGTGAGTTAAGTATGTTTTGTCTTCTTGTGAGAAAGAGAGTGCTTATTTAATGGGCAAACTGTATAAAAGATACATGAGTATGTATTAGAATTTTTTTGTCTTAACAATAATAATAATAATAAAATCTTAACAGTACAATCCTTGTCTCAGATTAGAGGGAATTTGTTCATCAGGGTCTTCTCAGCTAGACTTGATTCTATCACTTGAAATGTTAGGACAAGGAAGCTTACAAAGCTTTTCATTTCTCATTCCTACAAGTTGGAATTCCAAAACTGAGTACATATACGATTGGAGTTAGCTAGAAATATTTATGATTTGAGATGTTTTTAGGAAAAGAAATCCACATACGAGAAACTGCTTCCCAAACAATCATAGACATTCTGCTTTCTTTTTAATCAATAGGTGCTGATTGTTTAAATGTTTCATGCATATAAATAAGTGCATTTGTGTGTTTTTGCCCATTTAATTCTTACTTAAACTTGTGAAATAGATATTATCATAATCACCTTTTAGTGATAGAAAAACTAAGGCTTAGCCTTACTTGTTGTTGTTGTTGTGTGCCGTCAAGTTGGCCCCGACTGATAGCGACCCCTCCTTGGGTTTCCGAGGCAGTATCACTATGGAAGTAGGATTGCCCAACCTTCCTTCTGAGGAGTGGAAGCCTTACTTAGCCCAAAGTTAAACTATAAGATATTGACTGAGAAAGGAACCAAACTTAAAAGTATTATTTCCAAGTTCATTTTATTCCTGTTTTTCTTATTCTTTCCACTTCATTGTATACAAATAGTCCAGGAATTTATTTTATACTAATCTACTATGTTGTTGTTGTTGTTATTATGTGCCATCAAGTCAACCCTGACCCATAGCAACCCTTCCTTGGATTTCTGAGGCGGTATCACTAAAGAAATAGATTGCCCAAATTTCCATACTAGGTGTGATATATCATTAAAAAAAAAAAAAAAAATTCACTGCCGTCAAGTGAGTTCTAACTCTTTAGGTTTCTGAGGCAGTATCACTACAGCAGTAGACTGCCTAATCTTCCTTCCAAGGAGTGCCTGGTGAGATTGAGCCACCAACCTTCTGTTTAGTAGTCAAGTGCTTTAGGGACTACACCATCAGAGCTCCTGTGATATAACATGTTGTTGTTGTTGTTATGTGCCATTGAGTCGGACCTGACTCATAGTGAACCCTCCTTTGGTTTCCGATGCAGTATCACTACAGAAGTAGATTGCCCCATCTTCCTTCTGAGCAGTGGCCAGTGGGTTTGAACCACCAGCCTTCTGGTTAGCAGTCAAGAGCCTTAGGCACTACTTTACCAGAGCTCCTGTGATATAACATAGCAACATAGCATCCCTTAATTTATATTTATTGCAAAATAATGTAACTTCTGCACACAAATCAAATTTGCAAGGAATAAGGAAAATAGCAACAGCTGAAAATTAATACAACAATGTCACACAATATTTACAATACAAAAGGTAGCAGCATTAAGGCCCTTGAAAATCCATCTAAATAGAAACATTTCCAATTAATACCAATTAAGACCTAAGGGACATTGACTCTGCCATATCAAAGGCATGTGTTGGATTCAGCAGACAATGTGCTTCAGTTCTTCACACCTATCTCATCTATGTTTTTGTAATTTATTCTTGTCGCCAGTAACTGTTGAGTAGGATGTGACTCGTGGAGACCCAATAAAAAACAGAATAACCTTATTTACAACAGAAGATTATCCTACACCATCTTTATGATCATTGCTATGATTGATTCCTTTGTTGTGACCACTGTATATTAGGATTGCCTTCCAACCTATGAGGCTCATGTGTTGGACCATACTCTCTTATACTGTGTAGAATTTTCACTGGTTAATTTTTGGAAGTAGATTGCTATGACTTTCTCTCTATTCTCTTTTGTAGTTTTTCTAACTTGTTTTCTGTTGTCTGAAGTGATTCTGAGGTAAAGCAAATTTGAAACTTCTTAAGCAGAGAATTGAGTTGAGTAGCAGTGGTAATAAAAATCAGTAGATAGATAATTAAATCAGTACATATAGCAAAAGACAAAAGTATGAGATGAGCTGAGGGGAAATACTGGGATTTAAAATGATAGCTGTGACAAGTTGAGCAGAAGTAAGTCAAAGAAGGGAAAACAAATACATGCATTAAGTAGGTAAGTAATACAGTAGTTGGAAAATTTGGCCTTGGAGATAGAAATAACACTGGAGATTGCATGATAGAATTTTGCAAGACCAATGACTTATTTTTTGCAAATGCCTTTTTTCAACAACACAAAAAGTGGCTATACACATGGACCTTTCTAGATGAAATACACAGGAATCAGATTGACTACATCTGTGGCAAGAGGCAATGGAAAAGTTCAATATCTTCAGCCAAAACAAAGCCAGGAGCTCTTTGTGGAACAGACCATCAACTGCTCATTTGCAAGTTCAAGTTCAAGTTGAAAATAATTTTAAAAAGTCCACGAGAGCCGAAATATGACCTTGATTGTATCCCTCCTGAGTTTAGAGACCATTTACCAGCAGAATTGTGGGATGACATCAAGAATATCACCCATGAAGAAAGCAAACAGTCATTAAAAAGACAGGAAAGGAAGAAAAGACCAAAACAGATGTCAGAAGAGACTTTGAAACTTGTCCTTCAATGGAGAGTAGCTAAAGCACATGGAAGAAATGACAAGATAAAAGAGCTAAACAGAAGATTTCAAAGAGCAGCTCGAGGAGACAAAGTCAATTATTATAATGAAACATGTAAAAACATGGAGCTGGAAAGCCAGAAGGGAAGAACATGCTCAGCATTTCTCAAGCTGAAAGAAATGAAGAAGAATTTTAAGTCTCGAGATGCAATATTGAAAGATTCTATGTGCAATTAATTGAATGATGAAGGAAAGAGCAAAAGAATACACAGAGTCATTGTACCAAAAAGAATTGGTTGATGTTCATCCATTTCAGGAGTGGTATATAATTAAGAACCAATGACACTGAAGGAAGGAGTCAAAGCTGCACCGAGGGAAGTGGAGAAAAATAAGGCTTCAGGAATTGATGGGATACTCATTGAGATGTTTCAACAAATGGATGCCACACTAGAGACACTCACTTGGCTATGCCAGGAGATTTGGAAGCCTTGGCCAACTTACTGGAAAAGATCCATATTTGTACCCATTCCAAAGAAAGGTGACCCCACAAAATGTGGAAATTATTGAGCAATGTCATTAATATTGCATGCAAGTAAAAATCTTACTGAAAATAATTCAAAAATGGTTACAGAAGTATATTGACAGAGAACTTCCAGAAGTGCTGGTTTTGGAAGAGGACATGAAATGAGGGATATCATTGCTGATATCAGATGGATCTTGGTTAAAAGCAAAGAATACCAGAAAGATGTTGACTTGTGTTTTATTGATGAGGCAAACACATTTGATTGTGTGGATCATAAAAAATTATAGACAATATTGAGAGAAATGGGAATTCTAGAACACTTAATTGTGCCCATGAGGGACTTGTGCATAGACCAGGAGGCTGTCCTTCAAACAGAACAAGGGGACAGTGAATGGTTTAAAATCAAGAAGGGAGTGTGTAAAGATTGTATCCTTTCACCATAGTTTTTCAATAAGTATGCTGAGAATAATAATCTGAGAAGCTGGACTATATGAACAAGAACATGACGTCAGGATTGGAGGAAAACTCATTAACATCCTACATTATGCAGACAACACAACTTTGCTTGCTGAAAATGAGGATGACTTGAAACACTTACTGATGAAGATTAAAGACTAAAGCCTGCAGTATGGATTACATCTCTGTATAAAGGAAACAAAAATCCTCACAACGGAACCAATAAACAACATCATGATAAATGGAGAAAAAATTGAAGTTGTCAAAGATTTCATATTGGTTCTACAATCAACACCAATGCAAGCAGCAGTCAAGATATCAGACGTTGTATAGCATTGGGCAAATCTGCTACAAAGGACCTCTTTCAAGTGCTGAAGAGCAAAGACGTTTCCTTGAAGATTAAGGTGAGCTTGACACAAACCATGGTATTTTCAATTGCCTCATATACATATGAGAGATGGACAATGAATAAGGAAGACTGAAGAGATGTTGATGCTTTTGAGTTATGCTATTGGCAAAGAATGCTGAAAGTACCAGGGACTGCTAAAATAACTAACAAATCTGTACCTGAAGAAGTACAGCCAGAATGCTCCTTGGAAGAGAGAATAGCCAAACTTTGTCTCACTTAGTTTGGTCATGTCAGAAGGAATCATTCCCTGGAGGAGGATTTCATGCTTGGCAAAGTGGAGGGACAATGAAAAAGGGGAAGGCCCTCAACGAGATGGATTGACACAGTTGCTGCAATGATGGGCAGGTATAGCAAAGATAGTGGGGATGGCACAGGAACAGACAGTGTTTTGTTCTGCTGTACATGAGGTCGTTATGAGTTGGAGAAAACTTGACAGTACCTAACAACAACAAACAGGAAAGGTTGGGGAAGTAGGCAAAAAGACTACTACAGGAAGGAATACTTATTTGGTTATTCAATTTAATTATTTGAGACACCATGTCTCTGGATTAGTTGTTTCACTTGTTATAGTCCATGTACCAGTTCATAGTAATAATACCTTAAGAGTATATCTGGAACATGAACAACTGACTCTGTCACAGTAACACTTTCTGGTTTCCTAGCTTTCAAATGTCTGAACAAAGACATTTATACTTTATCACATACAGTTCATTCATTGACTATTTTCCCTCCAGGAAGTTGTGTTCCTGCTACATGTATCTGACCTGTCAGCCTCTGCTCTTTGACCTGGATCCTCTGTCCAGGTGAAGCTTTGCTTCACTCTTTGCCAATGGTACTCCTTAACACAATTCAGTCAGTCCCTTCTTCATATTGTATACATCTACTCTTTTTATGAGTTGTTGTTGTTTGTTGTTATATGCCATCAAGTTGGACCTGATTCATAGCTACCCTTCCTTGGGTTTCCAAAGTGGTATCATTACAGCAGTAGATTGCCCAACCTTCCTTCCAAGGAGTGGCTGGTGGGTTTGAACCGCCAGCCTTCTGTTTAGCAGTCAAGTGCCTTAGGCACCATGCTACCAGAGCTCCCCTTTTTATGAGTAGTCACCAATATTTTTAAATTATTTTGAAAAGTCATATAAAATATAATTGTATGCATTGACATATATTATACACATTGCAATATTAGACAATCATGAAGTATGTTTCCCAAACACCAGTAGCATTTCCTGTAAACACTGCAGCTACATCACTTGAGATTTCCTGGAGTCTGTCAAGCAAGTGATATCAAAGGAGTATGAAAGAATAAAAGGATAATGAGGAGTTAAAACTATAGGAAGCACTTCTTTTCTCGGGGA
>NW_006921642.1:11694793-11695447 GCF_000298275.1 Orycteropus afer afer
ATATATATATATATAGCCAAAAAAACAAAAACAGAAAATTACCCAACTCTGTTGCCATTTGGGTCAATTTCAAATCACAGTGCTCCTATAGGTCAGAATAAACTACCCAATATGGTTTCCAAGGTTGTAATCTTTATAGAAGCAGACTACCACATCTTTCTCCCATGGAGAAACTGATGGTTCAAGCTGTCAATCTTTCAATTAGCAGCTGAGTGCTTAACCACAATGCTATCAGAGCTCCTATATCATTTGATAAATGTTAATTTCTAAGGATCTTTCAAAGAGGATGCTCTCTGTAAAATATGGTGATGGAATAAATGAGTAAAGTAAACTAGCATACCAAATATACATGTTGGCTTCTAATAATAAAAAAGTCAGTGTTGATATGTTACTTATAACTTAACAGATTGATAGACTGTACTATAATTACATGAACAGCAATGTTATTATTAATTCACATAAAGACAAAATAATAAAAGCTTTGTAAGGTAAGTGAAATGTAAAATCCTAATAAACAAGCTCAAAGAAGCAAAAATTGAATAATGGTGGCTTACTGTATAACACTGACCTGTTGTTTATAACTGATAATTCAGTGGTAGCCTCTACCAGTGAAAAAAGATTTCTGAAAGAACTAAAATGATATTCTAGAATATC
>NW_006921642.1:11696030-11705175 GCF_000298275.1 Orycteropus afer afer
TATATATATATATATATATATATATACACACACACATATTTTTAAAGAGCATAAAATCACATACAAGAAAAAGAGACTAATATTAGTAGCCTCTTAACATTAAATTTTACGTTTAAGTCTTTGATATGAACCATGTTTAAAATATTGAAGATATTGTTTTACATTATGAATGCAGGCTGTCAACATTTATTGCATTCCTACACAGTGCACAATATCGCAGGGGGTATAAAGCCTGCCAGAATATGAAATTTGCAACTCATTTTCCAGAATATTTTGGCACAATCTTCACTTTTCTTTCCAAATTGTATACTATGATTAGTAAATATCTTTACATATATTTTATATATCAAAATGCATCAAACTTGGCTGTGCTCTGTTCAAACTAAATATCTACACATTCTTATTCTACTACTGTGTTTTGTAGAGAGTAAAGTTCCATGTGATAGCTGACTGAAAGCTCCATTGACAACTGTTTAGTATATTAGATATCAATCCCTTGAAAAACATAGATTCTGCAAACCAGTAAACCACTTACTGTTGAGTCGACCCTGACATGGGGACCCCACATGTGTGAGAGTAGAATTGTGTTCCATAAGATTTTTTTTTTTTTGCAAGTTGAGGCCAGCCTTTTCTTATAAGGAAACTGTGAGTGGACTTTGTTAGCAGTCAAGTGTGTTACTATTTATACCATCCATGGACTCCTATACCAAAAACCAAACTCATTGCCCTGGATTCGAGTCCAGACTCATAGCAACCCCTCCTTGGGTTTCCAAGGTGGTATCACTACAGAAGTAGATTGCCCAATCTTTCTTCCAAGGAGTGACTGGTGGGTTTGAACCACCAGAATTCTGATTAGCAGTCAAATGCCTTAGGCACTATGCCATCAGAGCTCCTTAAGGACTCTTGTAGATATTTTAAAAGAAACCAACAAACCATTTCCTGTTGAATCTTTTCTAGTTCATATCATCCTCATGTGTGTCAGAGTAGAACTGTGCTTCACAGGGTTTTCAAGGTTGTGTCACTTTTTGGAAACAGATCACCAGACCTTTCCTTCAAGGTATTTCTAGGTAGGTTTATACCTCCCACCTTCCAGTTAAAAAAAAAAAAAAAAAAAATGAAACCCACTGCCATTGAATTGATTCTGACTCATAATGACCCCCCATTGGGTTTCCGAAGTGGTAAATCTTTGCGGAAATGGATTGTTCAGTCTTCCTTCCACTGAGCGGTACATGGGTTTGAACTGCCAACCTTATGGTTAGCAGTCAAATGCCTTAGGAACTGCAGCATTTCATTTTTGCCAATATATTCTAAGTCTTCATTTTCCTCACAAACTTTTCCTGAAAATAAAAGAAAAATCAATGCTGCAAATTTATAGAAACAAAAAGAATCCATTTGCAGAAAGCCCCATGCATTTGGAAGTAATTATGAGGATAATACAGTGGTCAAAGAACTATTATTCCAAACAAATGTTGGGCAGCCATAAAGGCATTGTAGACATGTAGAGCTTGTAATGCACATATAAGTGAATATTAAAAGGAACTGTGGTGGTGTAGTGGTTAAGGCGTTTGGCTGCTAACCAAAGATCAGTGGTTTGAATGTACCAGCTGCTCCATGGGAGAAAAATGAGGCAATCTGTGTCTGCAAAGACTTACAGCCTTGGAAACCCAATGGGGTCGCTGTGAGTCACAATCGACTCCGTGGCAGTGGGTTTGGATTTCATTTGTGTGTGTGTGTGTGTGTGAATATTAAATGTATATAGCAACAAGGCATTCTCTGGACATGGGCCTAAGTATATTTCTTGTATAGGACATAAATTCAACCTGATTCATTTTCTTTTCTGTGAAAAGAAACCTGTAATGAAAAAAAAAAGAAAAAGAACAGTAGAAAGTCTGATATAAAAGAAAGTGAGGATTCTTTCTTCTACCATATTCTCTCCCTCCAGGGTAAGATTTAAGTGCACAGGGATGGTCTATACTCCTTAAAAGGACAATTATTGGAAACTAGCAAACAGTTTGCAAGCAAGAATTTTTGCAAAATTTTGGCTTACACAAAAGTTTTTTTCACTGTTTTTTTAGCTCCCACTAAAAGCAGAAACTGTTCTTTCTAGAAGTGTAAAGATGAGATATGAGGAGATTGGCAATTGAAATTAGATGCTTTGGTAAAGAGATCCAAACATGGAACGTCAGACCATACGCAACTAATGGCTTTTTGCACCAGAAAGAAATTCAGTCCAGTGTGAATAAGTTAAGGAAATGTTCATTGAATTGTCACAAATATTTATATATAATAAAAAACACTCTTCCACTATTTAATTACATTTAGGAGAAAAGGAAAAATCTAAAAGAAGTCATAAGCAGTTGTTGAAATGTTCCATAGCAGAGTGTATGCCTTTTCTGTGAAATGAAAGTTATATTATGTGCTACCTTTTCATCTGTTGCCTCCCTTTGCCAGCTGTGGAGACATGTCAGATGGCATTATTCTACAAATTTTACTCTTTCTCAATTGCTAACCTCTTGTTGACAGTAATCAGAACTTGATGGAGGGGCCTACGCAGGTGTTATATGATAGTTGGTGTTGTTGTGGTATAGTATGTGACAGTTTTAGTATTACATCCTGTAGGATGATACATCATCCAATAGTATTTCAGGTAATCCTTAGTCTTTCAGCAGAAATGTAATTGTTACTCATCTAATAATATTTCCAGATGGCATGTTAGTTGAGGTATGGGCTAAAAATAAAAGAAGAAGAAGTTAAGGATGTGAGGCCAGAGCAAAATGTGAAATAAGAAAATTACTGGGGATCATGGAGAAGTGCAAAACACCATTCTAGTCTGTTTCCCTAAGATTGACAATAGTGAAGAAGTAAGCCAAAAATAAACATGTTTCATGTCATAGGATAATCACCATCATTTTGATAAATTAGAAGGATAACTTGAAATGCTTCCCTCAGAAGTTTTGTTTTAAAAGGGCAGAAGTTGTAGTAAAAGTAAATGATGTTTTTCTTTATCTATTTTAAGGTGCACCTGACTCATTGAAATGGCAGTTTTGCAGATGTCTTATGACTAATATCTGAATATTGCAAAAAAATAATCTCTTGTTTTTCAAAATTTTGATTTACGAAAGAGCAAAAGTCAAAATGTTTGATATCCATAAAATCATCTGATTGTCATTATTAAATAACTTTTCATTTTACTAACTGGCATTTTTCTCCACCAGAGGATATTAAGACTTCCTGATTAATTAACCAACACATCAACTTTTTCTGAAGATTCAGTGCATTTATTGTAATAGAGGGCACATTCTTTTAAACTATTAAGACTCTCATTGACTATAGAGCTTCCTTGACAACCAAGCATATGACCCTTACAAGATGTATTGTTTAAACTTACAAGACAATATTTAACAAGCAAATATTTCATGAAAGTTACATCATTGGTTCTTAATCAGTGAATGATTTTTTTCAAGTTTTTAGAGAATGGAAAAGTTAAGAAAAATTCTTTAAGTATGTTATAATATCTAGAAGCAAGTCCTGTTTCTTATAAAGTGGCAGAATATTTATTAAATTCCTTATTGTACTACAAAAAAGGCAGGGAGGCCACATCTTCTGACCTCCTCTAACCACACAAAAGGAAGACAGAATCACCATCAATAGCCCAAGGCCTATTCCTGTGAGGCCAGACATGCTGCCTCCCTCCAGCCCTTTCACCAACCGTTCCTCCCAAAGCATCCACCAACTCTCTCCTGGGTTGGATAATTCACTGCAGTGGCCACACAGAACTCACAGGTTACGGGATTTATTAGGGAAGCACCAGGCTACAATTCAAGTTCAGGAACAATGTTCAGTCTCTCTCCCATCCCGCCGTCTCTCACCCAACAGTCTCTCTTCCAGCAATGTGTGTCCCTTGGTGTCTCTTTCTCAGCAGCACGTGTCTCTCTGTGTCTCTTTCTCTCAGCAACACGTCTTCCTCAGCCAGAAGTCAGAGAGAGACTTCTGCCTCTAGGTGGCCTCCTTTTGAGTCTGTCAGAGTGGCCAAACTAACCAATCATAACATCAGAATTCTAAGCACGTAAGAGAGAGAGCGAACTTCCCAGAACATTACTTTGTGTCACGCCCAACAGAAATCCCCCAGGTGGATGATTTTAATAATCAGAAGCTACTCAGTTTTTCACAGCAAATTCCACCATGAAGTTTACAAAGACTTATGGCTGGAAAAGCCACACCAGGTAATTTACTAAACTGCATGGACAGATTCTGCTTACAGTTTTTTTGTTATTTTTTTCAACTGAATGAAATAGAACAACCACAGGGAAGAGACATCAACTTCTAACAACTCTTGATGGAAACAAAATATTAATTCGAATTTCATCTTTGAAATAAGAAATCAAGAATTATGAACATGTAGTTTGAATAAGTTTTCCTCCCCAGACATTTTTCCTATTAAGAATATCTACAGCATGACCCATTGGATGGTCGAAATATGTTTATTTTTTTTTTTTCCTACCTTTAAAAATGGTAATGGGTTTATGCAGATTTTCCTATATGAATGTCAGAGCACTTTATATATTTCTCATGCATCTTCTAACCATATCTTAGAGTGAGGAAAATTACAGGCATGTGAAAAATTTTAACTTCTTGTATAACCTAAAAAATAATCAAATGTATTCATCCAAGCCTCAAAATAAATAAATATGCTAGTCAGGGGGAAGGGAGCTCTGGTAGCATAGTGGCTAAAGCACTTGACTGCTAACCAGAAGGCTGGCGGTTCAAACCCACCAGCCACTCCTCGGAAGGAAGGTTGGGCAATCTTACTTCCGTAGTGATACTGCCTCGGAAACCCAAGGAGGGGTCGCTATGAGTCGGGGCCGACTCGACGGCACATAACAACAACAACAACAACAACAGTCAGGGGGAAAAAAAAAAAAATGTCTGCTGTCTAAGATATTTCTATTACATCAGGTTTTAACTTTTACCAATATATTTTTGCTTTTCTCTAAGATAGGACACCCTGAGTGACACAAATGATTTGTATTCTAATACTAATCTAAAGTTCGATGATCTGAATCCACCAGCCATATTGAAGAAGAAAGCCTGCTGATCTGTTTCCAAAAAGATTGCAGTCAAGAGAACCCTGTGGAGCAGTGATACTCTGTAACATAAAGGATCTCCATGAGTCAAGATCAACTAGAAGGCAATGGGTTTGGTTTGAGTTGTCTCAGATTGTGGCTATCAATTAAAAATGGCTTCAGATTTTATTGATTTGATTATAAATTAATAATTCATTGATAATAAATGCCTGTCCCAAAATCATCTTTTAGTCATTTTTGTTGTTGTTGTTATGTGCCATAAAGTCAGATCCGACTTGTAGCAACCCCTCCTTGGGTTTCCAAAACAGTATCACTACGGAAGTCGATTGCCCCATCTTCCTTCCAAGGAGTGTCTGGTGGGTTTGAACCACCAGCCTTCTGGTTAGCAGTCAAATGCCTTAGGCACTATGCTACCAGAGCTCCCTTTATTCACTTAGATATACAAATTTATCTATCTGTCTACTTATCTACTTATCTAAATCTATCTGTCTATGTTGTTGTTGTTATGTTCGATCCAGTAGGACCCAACCCATAGCGACCCCTCCTTGGGTTTCTGAGGCAGTATCACTATGGAAGTAGATTGCCCAATCTTCCTTCCAAGGAGTGGCTGGTGGGTTTGAACTGACAGCCTTCTGGTTAGCAGTTAAGTGCCTTAGGCACTATGCTACCAGAACTCCCTACATAGAGCTCTATTTACAAGTCTCTTTGCTGATGTTTTGGCTTACTTAGGGTCCAGGATGAGAGAAGTAAAGGGGGTTTGGCAGGAGTGATCAGAGTGAAATACTCTGTTCCCCCTGGAGCTAGTGAAGTGGCTCCCATAGCTTTAATATAAGATGTATTACCAAGGCAAGGAGGATATACTTCATATCTTTAACCTTCTGTGTGAAAAAGATAAAATATAAGATTACTTCTTAAAATTTTCCTATTACATAAGCTGATAGGGTTTTTTTCTTAAGCCTGTCCTATTTGATAATTTAGCCATAGTATCTAGGGTTACTAGGGAAGCATTCTTAAAGTATAAAATAACATTAGGTCAGAGTTAATAAGCTTAATTTTGATATAAGATTTTGCATTTTCTTTTTCCTTTGCATTCATACTGAAACTATTCTTCAAGCAAAAGTTGTATCATTGTTATTTATACTCTTCATCAATTATCTTATAAAATTCATAAAAATGCTTTCAAAAATTAGTTACTGCTTTCACAAATTCAGAGATTAGAAAACTGAAACCCAGATAAGTCATTTAATTTTCCTGAGGTTGTTGTTGTTGTTGTTGGTATGTGCTATTGAGTCGGTTCTGACTCATAGTGACCCCTCTTGGGTTTCTGAGGCAGTATCACTTCAGAAGTAGATTGCCCAATCTTTCTTCTGAGGAGTGGCTGGTGGGTTTGAACTACCAGCCTTCTGGTTAGCAGTCAAGTGCCTTAGCGTTATGCTATCAGAGCTCCTTTCCTGAGGTTATATACTATTAAATTAGCTGAGTTGGGTGTAGAGACCAGGTCTGTTTGTCCCCAAAGTTAGCATAAGTAACTTTGGTAATATAGTCCTTGGCTGGTTGCTTTGTTAGAAAGTTTAAGAGAAATTGAATATGTACACTTTTTGTTAGAGTCCTTCATAATGCTATAATGTTATGCTACATTTATATTTTACCTTTACCTTATCCTTTTTACCTTATCCTAACCTATGCACCATTCAAGAAAATTATCCTTCAAAATCACCATGTATATATCATGGAAATTGCCAATACATAGGAAGGTGATGATTGTAGAACCAAGTAATATGAAATATTTTTTCTATCCACCATGAAGCTATTTATTGGACCAGTTGTGAGGATTTTTGTTTTCTTTATATTGAAGTGTAATTCATACTGAAGACTATAGTTTTTAATCTTTATCAGTAAGTGCTTCAAGTCATCCTCACTTTCAGCAAGCAAAGTTGTGTCATCTGAGTATCACAGGTTGTTAATGAGTAATATTACTTGATTCTACAATCAACACCAATGGAAGCAGCAGTCAAGACATCAGATGATGTATTGCATTGGGCAAATCTGCTGCAAAAGACCTCTTTCAAGTGATGAAGAGCAAAGATGTCTCTTTGAAGACTAAGGTGTGTAACTCAAACCATGGTATTTTTGATTGCTTTTATGCATTTTTGAGAGCTGGATAATGAATAAGGAAGACCGAAGAAGGGTTGATGCTTTTGAGCTGTAGTGTTGGAGAAGATTGCTAAGAGTAACATAGTCCACTAAAAAGACTTACAAATCTGTCCTGGAGGAAGTGCAGCCAGAGTGCTCCTTGGAAGCAAGAATGGCTAGACTTTGTCTCAGCTACTTTGGTCATGTTGTCAAAAGAAACCATTCCCTGGACAAGGACATCATGCTTGCTAAAGTGCAGAGTCAACGAAGAAGGGAAAGACCCTTAATGAGATGTATAGACAGTGGCTGCAACAATGGGCTCAAGTATAGCAATGATTGTGAGGCTGGCACAAGACTGGGCAGTGTTTCTTTCTGATGTGCATAAGATTGCTATGAGTTGGAGATGACTCAATGGCACCTAACAACAACAATAAAGAAAGGTGAAGATAATAATAATAACAATGAACCATTAAGAGGAAGCAAGTGACTCCCTTATATCCTCTACTTGTCAGCAAATCAATTAAGTTATGCTAAAGAACTTATATGTTTATTTTGTAATTTTTCATTTTGCTAATTTTTTTTGTCTTAAAATCTTTATTTCCTATGTAACTATATTAATCAACTAAAATTTTACAAATAGTTATCAAGCCTGTGTTTGACACCATTTAAGAGTAAAATTGGAATAAGACTGCCTTCACAAAATCTCTTTTATGTTTTAGTCTGAAGAAACTATAGCAAAAATATTTTTCATCCATATTTGCTTCCAGAGATACATTGTCCAACGTATTAAGAGAGATGTTTTGCAAGTTCAATTTTAGCAGATATTTTAGCAAACTGCCTGTTGAAATTTCTGTGACAAGTAATATTACTAGAGGACAATGTTTCTCTTGTAATTATTTTCTGTAGGAACTTCTTACTATGCTTAAAATTTCCGAGAGTAAATATATAGAGAAACTAGCGCCTAGACCAGTTAAGACTTTATTAATCAATAAAATATCTTTCAGGAATGTAGAAATAACTGTGGCAAGGAAGGAAGGGAGCAAGGAAGAAAGAGAGGAAAGAAGGACAGTGGGAAGGAAGGAAGGAAGACAATTTGGACACCATTAGGAGTGGAATACTGAAGTCTGGGGTTTTTATGGCTGGATAAAGTTAGTACTCCTCTTTGGATATGTCAGAATTTCATTTCAGGTGTGAATAACCTCAGAACAGGGAGAATTTCTGTAAAGTACATTAGCTCTAAATTACTAATAAAAACCAGGTTTTATTTAGGTGCAGAGTTAGTATGGGAATTGAAATTCCAAGGCTGCATATTATTGTTCACTTAGGGATATAGTGTTAGGTAACAGTAAAGAAAAAAAAGGAGTAGTGGAAAGGCCAATAGTATTAGCATCTAACACTACAGCTTGTTCTAAGTGACAACCATATTCTCAAAGGGACTGGAATTTGGATGTCCGCCTGCTTGATCTAATCCTTTAATATAAGAAACAAAAGGCAATTGACAGAAGAAAGTAATGCTATCTCTCTTTCTTTCCTTTTTAAATTGTTCACTGCTATTCAGGTGTTCCATGTGACGTTTACAAAGGCAGTTTTCATTAGTTGGGTCCATATGTTGGTATTCCTGTTATAAAACAAAATGAAACAAAACAAAATATGATGGCTTTTCTTCTCCTTTCCTTCATACTATATTGCTATTCCTATGAATCCCATTGTGTTGTGAGAGTCCTGAAACAGAGAAAAAGCAACACAATATTTTTCATTTTGTATATATTGAAAAATGGTTGCAAAAATGGAAAAATCTTTATTCCCAGAACAACCAGCATCTGCTCTAGCATCTCCCTTCCTCTATCCTGATCCTCCCAGGGACCAGAGACTTATATTTATAATGATTAGCATGATTTCAAGTCTCTGATCTCCTCACCAGGAAAAAA
>NW_006921642.1:11705312-11718723 GCF_000298275.1 Orycteropus afer afer
TATATTTTTCATATTTTTAAAGTGCAATTCATTTTGCTACTTTAAAATTAAATAGAATTCATGCAACAGAGAAAAAACACTCAAAGTCAGTAGAGGTAAAAAAAAAACATCTAGTCAATCAGCCTCTGAGTGAGCAAGTTTAAATCACCACGCATAAAAGTGTTGTGGGATAAGATGAGCCCCATAAGGTACCTGTTCAGGAACTGGGTTTCATCAGCTGAGTGGGGATGAAAACTAACAATAAGAGTTTAATTGCTCCCAACAAAGGGAATTTTAGAGTCTACGTGTTAATCAAGAAAGAAAAAAGATGAAATCATCGAAAACAGAATGCAACTTTGGAGGGAAGAAATAATTTCTAACAGGAGCTTGGGTCAAGTTTATGCTTTGGTATATGAGTCCAAAAAAAAAGTAAAATAACAAAAGTCTTTCTTTCACAAACTCCTTATGCAATTTACTTAAAAAAAAAAAAAAAAAAAGTGTGTTGCAGGTGATGTTCAATTCAATCTTATAATTCACACAAAATCTCTTTGTATGCATCAGGATGGTAGAACTCTGAATAGCCAAAGAAATATATGGGTTTTGTAAACATCACCCTTTAGACTGAGTTTGTTAATATCGCAGATGTATGTTTATTCCCATAATGACACATTACAAACCAAAAATAATTAGGGTCAGAAAAATATCATACCCTGGGTCAGAAAATTGAGATAAAACTCCCAGAACTGGGCAGAAAAAGAAAACAAACAAATAAACAAATGAAAAACAACAAAAAACTTAAGAGTAAAAACAATTAGATTCAGAATGTGGCCATATTACACACTTGGATATGACAAACGGAATCCATTCTGTTTGGTAAGATTTTAATATAGAGCAGTATATGTTTCTTCTTTGTCTTCATGTAAAGAAAAGAAGAAATTTGAATTTCTAGAGCAAATATGGGGCACTCGATAAGCTTCAAGGTCATGTAACAATAACAAGACATTTGCCAACCAGTAGACAAAGGACAATAGATAAAGAACCAAAGCTTCATATAGAGTTTAGGATCAATCAGAATATACATCTCAGGGTTATGTTTTAATCAACTCAAAATGACCAGAGAGAAACAACCCATACGTTGATGGTTAAAGGCCAGAATTAAACAAACAAACAAACAAATACAAACATTAAGTACTAGAAGAAATATCTTCAGACTCATGTGCACAGGCCTAACTTCCTGTATTCTCTCTGGCTCAAAAGGTTAAATAAAACAGAAACTTCATGGGCCTGAGAATGGGTGCAAAGTTTTAATAGAGCTCAAAGATAGACATTCTTGTTTTACTCAGAGAATGGGCTCAATAGATTTGAGCAATGGCTGCAGATCCCATCAGGCTTCACGTGTCTACCTAATATGGCTGTAATTTTCCTGACAGCATAAGAAATGGGAATAAAGGTCTATGCATTTAATTAACTGTCAAATAAGATGATGATTTTTTTAATGAAAGGAATTCCGAACTGTATCAGACAACTAGCACTTACATCAATATACATAATACTTGAGTCAGAAAAGTACTTTAAGGTAAACTTACCTATACACAGGGGATAGTGCATCAGTGTTTATACTTTCTCTAGTTGGTGGCTCCATTGACTATATTCTCCTATCTGCAATCCTGTCCTTGCATAATATTTTGCAGAGCTCTTACAACCCTGCCTGGTACCTTGTGAGTTTTATGTCAATGTTTTTATATTAATAAAATTTCCTTCACCCTCATTAACTTAGAGTTCATGATCCATACACTTTGACAACTGCTTTGTTAATTCCCTAAACATAATTTTTCTGTTTTTATCCTATCATATTCACATAAAAAAAAAAATCCACTTTTTAGAAAAGAAAATTAAAAAATATATATATAATAATAATTGCCATTTCTTTACCTGAACTAAGGCTAATTAACACTTCTGGGAAAAGGCATATAACCAGGTAAGGAGCACACATTTTAAAATTTGATGAGGGCATGGGCTGCTAAGGGTGAAATGTTATGGATAGAATTGTGTCCTCCCAAAATATGTGTCAACTTGGCTCAGCTACGATTCTCAGTATTATGTAATTATCTTCCATTTTGTGATCTGATGCATCTTTCCTATGTGTTATACATCCTCACCTTTATGTTAATAAGGCAGGAATAAAGGCAGTTATGTTAGGCAGGATGTATGTAATCTGTAGGGTTAGGTTTTATCTTGAGTCAATACCTTTTGAGATATAAAACGGAATAAACAAGCAAATATCAGAGGGACCTGCTACCACCAAGAAGAAAGAGCCAGAATGAAATGCATCTTTGGACCCAGAGTCCTTGCACTAGGAACATTCTAGACCCAGGGGAAGACTGATGCCAAGACCCATGGAGATTTCTAAGGGATACCAAGCCCACAGATGGTGAAACAAAACAACTATACCTTCCACCAGAGCCAACACAGGCAGAAAGCCTTCTCCTAGAGTGTGTTCACTGAATTCAGACTTCTACCATACTAAGTTATGAAAGAATAAATTTCTTTTTGTTAATAAAGATATTTCTATTACAGAAACACTAGATAACTAAGATGGCATACAGTCAGGTAGTGAAGGGTCATTACAAAATTTCCATCAGCAACCAAATGTGAAACCTCAAATTACCCACACTGCCTACTCTTCTCCAATAGTTTTCTTTCTCAAACAAAGTTAAAAACCAAGCTCCCTGCTGTTGAGTCATCAAATGCATTGGTTTCCAAAGCTGTATCTCTACAGAAGTAGATTGCCCCATCTTCCTTCTGAGGATTGGCTGGTAGGTTTGAACCACCAGCCTCCTGGTTGGCAGTCAAATGCCTTAGGCACTATGCCACCAGAGAGTGATTATTTATAATCTTCCTCAATCCTTTAAATCTTCACACCTCCATTCTAACCTCCTCTTCTCTTTAAACAGATTACTTTGTCTGTTACATCTCATCAACATTTAAATATGTCTACATTCTCATCAAAAACACACAAATGTTTTGGTCAACATGACATTCTCTTTCAGCAAATATTCTTAACTTTTCCCATTCAAAGCCAGGTTTTAGAAAGAATTTCCTAAACTTAGTATCTGTATAAGGAGCTCTAGTAGTATAGTTCCTAAGGCACTTGACTGCTAACCAGAAGACTGGTGGTTCAAACACACCTGCCACTCCTCTAAAGGAAGGTTGGGCAATCTACTTCCATAATGATACCACCTCGGAAACCCAAGGAGGGGTCACAATGAGTTGGCTCTGACTCAATGCCACATAACAACAACAGTATCTGTATTTCTCACCAGTCTAAATATTGGTTGTTATTCTAAATTTGACTCTTTCAAGTATTAGCTAGAACTTCACTCTTGATTCTCCTTAGTTGCCATGCTGAAAGTATTATCATTTGTACTTTCCATGTTTTCATAGTCATCTTTTCAATTTCTTAAATGTCACATTTTCCAATGTTCTGTTCAAGGCCATCTCTTTTCACTTTCTGCCTTTTTATGTTTTTTTAAATTATTTTATTTTTTTAATTTTTAATGTGATTTGGGTGAAAGTTTGCAAAGCAAATTCATTTTCCATACAGCAGTTCATACACATTTTGTTTTATGATATTGACTTCTGTTCCCCACAATGTAATAGCTCTCTTCCCGCTTCTTCCCTGTAGTTACCTCTTCCATCTGTCCTTCCCTCCTGTGCTCCCCCATTCCTCCCAGGCAATTATCTACCTGTGCAACTGCACTTTCTGTGTTTTCTTCATAGGTTTTTATATATACTCTCAATCCTTAAACCATCATTTCTTATGTTGCTGACTTAAAAATTGGTATTTCCAACTCCCCATTTTTTTTTTTTTTTCCAACAATGAACCCAAGTGGCACAATGGATACGTGTTCTGCTCCTAATTGAAAGATCAGAGATTCGAACTCATAGTCACTCTGAGGGATAAGAGAACTGGCAATCCACTCGGATAAAGATTTCACTCTGTTGTTGTTCTTAAGTGCCATCAACTCATTTCAGACTCATAGAGACCCTATGCACAGCAGAATGAAACACCGCCTGGTCCTGAGCCAGCTCCACAATTCTTGCTACACTTGAGACCATCGCTGCCACCACTCTGTCAATCCACCTCGTTGAGGGCCTTCCCCTCTTTTGTCGACCCTCCATCTTACCAAGCATGACATCCTTCTCTAGGGTTTGGTCCCTTCTGACAACATGACCAAAGTATGTGCAACAAAGTCTGGCCATTCTCACTTTCAAGGAGTGTTTTGGCTGCATTTCCTCCAGGACAGACCTGTTAGTTCTTTTAGCAGTCCACAGTACTTTCAGCATTCTTTGCCAACACCACAGCTCAAAAGCATCAACTTTTCCTAGGTCTTCCTTATTCACTTTCCAGGTTTCACATGCATATGAGGTGATTGTAAATACCATGGCTTGTGTCAGGCACACCTTAGTCCTCAAGGAGACATCTTTGCTCTTCAGCACTTGAAAGAGGTCCTTTGCAGTCTATTTGTCCAGTTCTATACGTCATCTGATGTCCTGACTGCTGCTTCCGTTGCAGTCAATTGTAGAACCAAGCAATGTGAAGTGTTTGACAATTTCAATCGTTTCTCCATTTAATACAAAGCTGCTTATAGGTCCAGTTGTGAGGATTTTCATTTACTTTGTACTGAGATGTAATCCATATTGCAGACTGTATTCTTCAGTTTTCATCAGTAAATACTTCAAGTCATCCTCACTCTCAGCAAGCAAAGTTGTGTGGTCAGTGTATCGCAGGTTGTTAATGATTATTCCTCCAATCCTGATGCCATGTTCTTCTTCATATAATCCAGTTTCTCAGATTATAAACTCAGCATAAAGATTGAGGAAGTATGGGGAAAGGATATAACCCTGAAACATTCCCTTCTTGATTTTAAACCATGCAGTGTTCCCTTTTTCTGTTTGAATGACAGTCTCCTAGTCTATTTACAGGTTCCTCATGAGTACAATTAAGTGTTCTGGAATTCCCATTCTTCTCAATGTTATCCACACTTTGTTATGATCCACACAATCAAATGCTTTTGCATAGTCAATAAAACACAAGTAAAAAACTTCTGGTATTTGCTTTGAGCCAAGATCCATCTGACATCAGCAATGACATCCGTCATTCCATGTCTTCTTCTGAATCCAGCCTGCACCTCTGAAAGTTCTTTGTCAAAATACTGCTGCAACCATTTTTGAATTATCTTCAGTAAGATTTCACTTGCATGCAATATTAATGATATTGTTCGATAATTTCCACATTCTGTGGGATCACCTTTCTTTGGAATGGGTACAAATATGGATCTCTTCCAGTCAGTTGGCCAGGTAGCTGTTTTGGCTGAAGATATTGAGCTTTTCTATCACCTCTTGCCACAGATGTAGTAAATCTGATTCCTGTGTACTACATCTGGTGAAGTCCATGTGTAGAGTCACCATTTGTGTTGTTGAATAAAGGTATTTCAATGAATAAGTCATTGGTCTTGCAAAATTCTATCATGTGATCTCCTGCGTTATTTCTATCACCTAGGCCAAATTCTCCAACTACTGATGATTCTTCTTTGTTTCCAACTTTTGCATTCTAATCACCAGTGATAAGAAGCACATCTTGATTGCATGTTTGGTCAATTTCAGACTGCAGAGGTTGATAAAAATCCTTAATTTCCTCATCTTTGACTTTGGTGGTTGGTGCATAAATTTGAATAATTGTATTAACTGGTCTTCCTTGTAGGCATGTGGATATTATACTATCACTGACAGTATTGTAGTTCAGGACAGATCTTGAAACATCTTTTGTGATGATGAATAACACACCATTCCTCTCTAATTTCTCATTCCTGGCATAGTAGAACATATGATTGTCTGATTCAAAATGGACAAAACCGGTTCAGTTCAGTTCACTTATACCCAGGGTATCAATCTTTATATGAGTTCCATTTCATTTTTGAAACTTCCAATATTCTTAGATTCATACTTTGTACATTCCATGTTCCGATTATTAATGGATCTTTGCTGCTGTTTCTCCTCAATTTGAGTTGCGCCACATTAGCACATGGAAGTCCTGAAAGACTTACTTTATCCATATCATTAAGGTTGGTTCTACTCTAATGAAGCAGCTCTTTCCCAGTCCTATTTTGAGTGCCTTCCAAACCAAGGGGCTAGTCTTCCTGCACTGTGTCAGACAATGTTTCCAAGCTATTCATAAAGTTGCCCAATAGTGTATCAGACAGTGTTTCTCTGCTATTCATAAGGTTTTCCCTGGCCAATTTTTGAGAAGTAGATGGCTTCTCCTTCTTTCTAAACTGTCTTAGTCTGTAAGCTGCATTGAAACCTGTGCACCATGTGCAACTCTGCTGGAGTCTGAAACACCAGTGGTGCAGCCTCAAGCCTCACAGCAACATACAAGCCTCACAGGATGACAAACTGACAGATGAGTTTGTTTCCCTTAGCTGTTGGAAATGTCTGCACCCTCCTCTTACCTAATTCCTACCTGAAACCTGCCACTCTGTGGTCCCTGGCCACTCCTGCTCCCTCTCTTTCCTGGATCTAGGGGGCTTGGGGCTTAGCCTTGCCTCCTGCCCCTTTTAACCTGGATATCCTGTGACTCCTGAGGTCCCCAAGGCTACTCCTGGGCCCTCCCTTTCTTGGATCTAGGGGGCTTGGGAGATTTCAGTCTAGGAAACCCTATAGGGCAACTCTACTGTGTTCTATAGGGTCACTGTGAGTTGGAATAGACTTGACAGCACACAGTAACAACCTTTCAGCAGAATAATTCAGTATACTCTCATGCAGATATCTTGCAAATTCTCCAAATTGAAAATGTCTGAAATTGAGTTATTTCAACTCCTCCATCCTTGTCTACAAATTATTATTCTTCCCATGTTCCTGATCATTTTAATCAATATTTGCACAAGGTAGAAACCTTCAGGGCATCCTTTTCTCATGTTCTCACCATGTCTCTGTGACTGATCAATAATCAAGAACTAAGTCTTCAAATTCTGTCTGAATATCTCTCTGAAATCTAACTAGTTCTCAAAATTCACATTCCCAGGATTCAGCCATTTCAGTCACCATCATTTCTTATTTGGGCTACAGCAACAAATTCCTATCCAGTTTCACTGTCTCCACTGCTCTTCTTCTATTTCCTGTAAGGAAATATAAATCTGAAAATGTTTAAATTCAGGTTTAATATTTCCAATCCTTCCCAGTATTTCTGGGTTAAAAGTCTTCTATAACTACATATGATGAACCCTGTGTTTGTGTTTGTGTATGTGTGCCAGACTTCCTTTCTAATGCATATCCCATCTATTCTGAATTACTTTTTATTTATTTATTTTTAATTTAAAGAAGATGTTTCTTTCTAGTTGCATGCAGCATTAATTGGTAATCACTAATTCGGTGGCGGAGTAGGCTGTGGAGTAATTTACAGAATTAAAATAAGGACAGTGAAGCCAGAGCAAGGGAAGAAACTGGGTAATACTAGGGAATGAGAAACAGGAATTTGCATGGTTTGCTTTGAGGATTTGGCCATAAATGAAGTTCAGCATTAGTGATTTCAGGTTTTCTCTTCCGCCATTCCAAATTTCAGATATGTGGGAATGAGAACCTGGTTGTCATAGCTGGAACCAAGTGTCTAACCTGGATCAAACAGCTAAGTCCAGTGACAGAGACATTGACACTGTTATCATTAGTAGTCATTTGTAACTGTCATTTCCAGAAAATGAAGGTGCATTTTTATCCAGTAATACCTTGATTGGGTCTATTATACTAGTGAATGTTTGGTGTGAATTTTCTTTTAATACAAGGGCTGCACAGTATTAGTTTTGTGCATTTTGGTGTTGAATGAATAATTGAACTTTTTAGCATATTCTCCAGCAAGTGATGTTAGGAAGAGTATCATATTAAAGGAATTTAATGGATTATTTCAATTGCCAGCTGTCAAATGAGAAAAGTATAAAAATTTTCTTTTGCAACATATGTATCAGAACTCTTTCTATGCTTCTTCAAGATGATTATTAATATAACCTGAAGCATAAAGAGAACCCATTTTTTCTTTATTTAGAATTAAACACATAAATATATTATATTCTAAAGAGAATATTTGAACAAGGTTTATAGATTGTTTTGTCTATACATATAGACATGGATTTTGGCCTAAGGAATGGTAACCTGCTGGGACAACAGTCATCAGCAAGATACAGAAATGCAAGACTGCTGAGCAATACTATGGTGCTTTCTGGCCTGCAAATCCAGCCACCCACTCCTCTTCACTTTTTCAAATCCCTTTACCTGGAAGCTGCATGGGAGTATTTTTTTATTGAAAGGGCTCAGAGAATATAAAACAGCTGGTCATATCCAATGTCTTAAAGATGCACACATGCTCACTTTTTATTTAATGCCCTCCTGGTAATTTGAGCAGATGCTTGCTACAAAGCAACATGAGTCATCTGAAAAGCATGTATCTTTATCCAACTAAAAAATATCATAGGAAATTTACATAATCTTTAAAAAAAAAACTGACCTAAAATTTTTTTGCAATTGATTGTACAAAGCAGAGATTCCACCTAAAATCAAATGATTAGTGAGGACTTAATTGCATGTGTCTGATGTCTTTTGTCTAGATCTTTTCACTTTTTTAATAAACAGGTAAAAGTATTTTAACTATGCAAATGAAGTACCCTGAAAATCTAATCAATTTGCAGTGTGACAAAATAATCTGTTACATTTAGTAATGCACCAATGTGCTTCAGCTATTCGGGAATAATGCAAATTATTTAAATTATAATCATTTTAAATGTATTAAAAAATATGATAAAATGGTTTAAAATATAATAAAATAATACTTGATATACTCATTCGTCACATTTTCTAACATGAGTTTATCAGCTAGATTTTGACATTGCTTTCTGAATTTTGGTTTTGCTTTTCTCCTCATTTAAAATGCCAGCATTATTAAGGTTTTTTTTTTTTTTTTTTTTAATTTCTTATGGCTTACAGGAATGATGGTCATAAATACCAAGTGTTTTAAGAGAATGAATAAGAAATGATATCATGACTACAAACTGATTTTTTTCATCAGCTCTATATGGAACTCTACATAGATATAAGTATCTGAATGAGGTAGGATTTAAAATAAATCATATATTATCTAAATTAAAGAATGTATAATTTAAGATTAGATGTGACTCTGGGTAACACAAAAGTTAGCACTGTTTTAAGCAAGCTAGAAGTTTACTTCTTTTTCATATTAACCCAATCTAATCATCAAGAGGTGGGAAAGAGCTGCATAGCAGCAGAGACTGAGGCTTCTCTCATCTTGCTGTTTTATGTGTGATTTCTATTCCAGAGATTATATCATTGTCCAAGACGAGAGGTGGAGCTTGAGTCATGTGACCCACGTAATAGCCACCAGAGATTTAGTAAGAAGTGAGAAATAATGCACACTTTCCCTCTAGAGCAGAAGTTTTGCTTTTATCCCTATCGACCATATATAAGTCATGCCACTCATAGATACAGGAGCATCTTGGAAATGTATTCAGATAAACTAATGGAGATATATGTTTATGCAAAAAAAGATGCCAAGAAGTGATTAGCAGAATCTGCCTCCTTCTCTAAATATCAATTCTACTCAACATAGTATTGATTCTTTTTTTTTTTTTTATAATTTGATAATTTGTTTACAATACCAAATAAAGCAAAATTTAACAAAATTTAAAATACAAAATTCTATACAGTCAGAAAAAGAAATGATAGGATGGAACATTGTACCTGTGGACTATTGAGCCTGGTATATAGTTTCTTTTACTGAGGCATATTTGGAAAAATTATGTTGGTTCTGCTTTAAAACTTGATGGAGCAATAAACAAAGGCTTCATTTGAGGGCTCAGAGTATTTAAAAAAAGAACCAAACGAGATGAGTGCCACATGCACCAGACTTGACTTTTCCCCTAGGGGCTTTTCCAAATCAAGGCATGAGGGGAATGGAATCTAAATGAAATGCACCGTCTCACCAAACAAAAAGGCAGAGGTTGAAGAAATTCAAGTTTGACAAAATGTTTGGAAATGAAGATTAGGAAACAAAAGAGAAGCAGTCCAAAGAACTATCTATAAAATCTCTCCAATATTTGTTAATCCCTAAACTGCACATGTGCAAACCAGAAACTCCAAGAAATGTGGCAGATAACAGCAGGGAGACGAGAGATTTCAATAACCACTCTTGGAGTCCTAGGCCAGCCAAGGAGGAGATGCCTCGGTAAATACCCAATTTATCAGTCAAGCCCTATCGGGGCTTAGGAGCAAAGACTATGACATATGAATAAAGATATTCACTTGGCTAAGAGCAAAATTAATAGATTAAAAGAAAAGCTAACTCATTGTCATTGAGTTGATTCAACTCATAGTGACCCCTCCTTGAGTTTCTGAGGAGGTATCACTTTGGAAGTAGATTGCCCAATCTTCCTTCTGAGGAGTGGCTGGTGGGCTTGAACCTCCAGCCTCCTGGTTAGCAGTCAAAAGCTTTAGGCACTTCCACCAGAGCTCCCAATTAATAGATTGGTTCCCACAAATTGTAAAACATGCAGATAAAACTTCAATGGATGTTACACTAGTAAACCAGTTGCAGTTGAATTCACTGCCAATCATGGTGACTTCATGTATGTTAGAGTAGAATTGGATCTCATGTGGTTTTCACTGGCTGATTTTTTGCAGTGGTGATCACCACACCTTTCTTTCAAACTATTTTGGGTAGACTTGGACCTCCAACCTTTCATTTGTATTCTGAGTGCATCAACCATCTGTACTATGCACACACTCTCCAGTTAGCTCATGATAAAAGGGCATTACACACTTGACAACTCTACTGCAAAAGACTGCTGTAAAGTATTGAAAAGCAAAGCTGTCACTTTGAGGACTAAGGTGTGTACGACTTGAGCCACAGTATTTTCAATCACTTCATAAGCATGTGAAACTGGAAAATGAATAAGGAAGACTGAATAACAATCTCTATCTTTGACTTACAATGTTGGTGAACAAGATTGAATATACTGTGGACTTCCAGAATAGTTTTCAGATATGTCTTGGAAGAAGTACAGCCAGAATTCCCATTAGAAGCAAGGATGGTGAGACTTTGTCTCATGTACTTTGGAAATGTTAGGAAAGATCTGTCTCTGGAGAAGGACATCCTACTGGGTAAAGTAGAGGGTTAGTGAAAAAGAAGAAGATCCTGAATAAGATTAATTGACACAGTAGCTAGAAAAATGGGCTCAAACATACTTACTTTTGTGAGGATTGTGTAGTACTGGGCTGTGTGTCTTTCTGTTGTACATATGAATCAGCACTAACTCAATGCACCTAACAACACAACGACAACACAGTTGGAGAAACAAGCCATTATGATAAATAAATAAATAAATAGATAGATAAGAAATACCTATGAAAAACAACTACTTAATCAAACCAAAAAAAAAAAAAAATCAGGTTTTGGAATAGTTAGAAAAAAAAGTAAATAAATAAGTCTATCACACAGGAGATGCTAAATTAAGTTGTGGTAATGAAAAATCCTGAAACAAAGCCTGAAGAAAATCAAGGTCACTTACCAATGTTCTAGCTGCTAGCAAGATATTTAAATACTAAGATAGAGTTTATACATATTTAAGCATGTAATTACCTTTTTTGTATTCTTTATTACTTCTTGTAAATTCATATTATCATCCTGAATCATTTGCACTCTTTGTGAAGAAATTCCTTTAACATTACTCATAGTGCAGGTCTGATTGGAATAAATATTTTCAGCTTTGGTTTGCCTGAAAATATCTTTATATCACCTTCATTTGTGAAAGGTACTTTTTCTGGAAATGACATGCTAAGTTAACAGGTTTTTATTTTTTCCCTTTATAACTATAAACATTTGTCCAACTGTCTGCTCATTTTCTGATTAGAAGTCCCCTCTAATTTTTATATTTTTTCTCTTGTTTTAAATGTGTCTCTCCCCACCAGCTGCTTTTAAGACTTTTTATATAAAACTGGTTTCCAGAAATTAATTATATTTAAATTTCCCCTTGCTTCTTGTGCTTGAGAATTTTTTTTTGATTCACTTACACATGTTGGTTTATTATTTATATCAAATGTAGAAATTAAAAATGTTCTTCATTTATTTTTAAAGTCATTCCCTTTGTAAAATCCCAAAATGCATTTACTAGGATTCTTTAAGCTCATGAACAATTCAATTATGTTCTTTTAGTTAGTATAATCTTATTGCTATGACTTCAAATTCACTATTTTCATTTGCAATATTTAATCTGCTGTTAATTACATCCAATAAAGTTTTCATTTAAGACATTACAGCTTTCACCTCTAAACCACTGATCCTGGTCTTTGTAATATCTTCTAATTCTTAACATTTGAACATGTAGAGTACAGTTACAGTATTAAAATAACCATTTTAATGTCATTGTCTGCTAATTCTAACATTTTTGTCAGTTCTGGGTCAATTTAAGGAATTTTTCTTCCCTCCCACTGTGGACTTTATTATATTGCTTTTTTGCATAACTGGTCATCATTGATTGGAAGTCAGGCATATCAGGCATAATGAATTCTATTCTGTTGGGTGCTGATCAGATATTTTTGTTTTCTAGAAGCCAAGAACAGTCAGATACACTTCTTCCACTTTGTCATGTGATGTAGTTAACTTTCAAGGAAACAATGTGATCCTTTTGGGCCCAGCTTTAATGATTTGCTTAGCACAATTGCAGTCATGTTCGAGGGCACATTTTCCACACTACAGAGGAAAGCCCTTCTTGAGTACTCTATTCAACATCCTGTGAATTAGATTTTACATTGTGGCTGGTACCACCAAGCACTATTCCTGCCCTCGAGTGAACACTGGGCACCGTTTCATTTATTCCCTTTGGACAATCCTTTCTCCAGCTTCAAATATTTCTCTTCTCAGTAGTTTTCTTAATATCTTCTGTAGATTGCCAGGTTTCTCTTTATATATAGATTTCTCTTCTCTGCTACAGTGTCCTGTGAACTTTAGCCAGCTTGGACTCCCAGGAGTCTCAGTTTGATCTCAGCACCACCACCTGGAATTTCTATCAAGGGAGAAATCTGGAGGAAATTATAGGGCTCATCTACTTTGCTTTTTGATTCTCAGGAACTGTCTTTTGTTGCTTAATACTGAGTGTCTCAAAAACCAGAGTTTCATATATCTTGTCTAATTTTATTGTTATGGTTTTCTTCGGAGGAATTGAATCTTATCCACCTTATTCCATTTTGAAGGATATAGAAGTCTCACCCAAGTCCCAGACAAGAACAGGGAAAATTTCAAAAAATTAAAAATGTTTTTAATTTCTACATTTGATATAAATGATAAACCAACATGTGTAAATGAATAAAAAAAAAA
>NW_006921642.1:11719239-11720596 GCF_000298275.1 Orycteropus afer afer
TATATATATATATATATACATACATACTAGAAAATAACAATAAGTCTGAGTACTAAGAGGGAAAAATAAGTGATAGATACAGAAAATGTTCATTTTATTAAAATTCATTGAGCTATGCACTCATTTTTCTCACTGTTTTGAATGTATGATTTACTTCAATAACAATTTTACTTAAATATACAACTTATGTAACCATATAAGTTAAAAGTATATAATGACTTTTTTCATGGGTGAAACCAATGAGTTAGTGTTATAAGGAATATCTGAGGCTGAGTTCTCTAAAGAGGCAAACTAATGAAAATATATATATATATATATATATATATATATATATATAGGAGCTCTGGTAGCATAGTGGCTAAGGCTAAGGTACTTGACAGATAACCAGAAGGCTGGCAGTTCAAACCCACCAGCCACTCCTCAGAAGGAAGATGGGGCAATCTATTTCTGTGTTGATACTGCCTCAGAAACCCAAGCAGGGGTCACTATGAGTCAGGTCCAACTCGATGGCACATAACAGCAACAACAACATGTTGTTGTTGTTGTTAGGTGCTGTCGAGTCAGCTCCAACTCACAGTGACCGTATGTACAACAGAATGAAACACTGTCTGCTTCTATACCAGCCTCATGATCCTTGCCATACCTGACTGAGCCCATTGTTGCAGCCACTGTATCAACCTATCTCATTGAAGGCCTTCCCCTTTTTTGTTGACCCTCCACTTCACCAAACATGATATCCTTCTCCAGGGAATGGTCCCTTCTGACAGCATGACTGAAGTAGGACAGATGAAGTCTAACCATTCTCACTTCCAAGGAGCATTCTGGCTGAACTGATTCCAGGACAGATTTGTTAGTTCTTCTGGCAGTCCACAGTACTTTCAGTATTCTTTGACAACACCACAACTCAAAAGCATCTACTCTTCTTTTGTCTTCCTTATTCATTGTCCAGCTGTCACATGCATATGAGGTGATTAAAAATACCATGGCTTGGGTTAGGCACACCTTAGTCTTCCAAGAGACATCTTTGCTCTTCAGCACTTGAAAGAGGTCTTTTGCAGCAGATTTACCCAGAACGATTTTGCATCTGATGTCTTGACTACTGTATCCTTTGGTGTTGATTGTGGAACCAAGTAATATGGAATCTATAACAACTTCATTCTTTTCTTCATTTATTGTGATGCTACTTATCGGTTCAGTTCTGAGGATATTTGTTTTCTTTATGTTGTGATGTAATTCACATTGAAGACTTTATTCTTCATCAGTAAGTGCTTCAAGTCTTTCTTAGTTTCAGCAAGCAAATTTGTGTCATCTTCATATTGTAGGTTGCTAATGAGTCTTCCTCCAATCCTGATGCCAC
>NW_006921642.1:11721401-11722852 GCF_000298275.1 Orycteropus afer afer
TTTGAAATTTTCTGTTCAACTCTTTTATCTTGTCATTTCTTCCATTTGCTTAAGTTACTCTCCATTAAAGGGCAAGATTTAGAGTCTCTTCTGACATCCATTTTGGTCTTTTCTTCTTTTCTTGACTTTTTAATGATTTTTTGCTTTCCTCCTGGATGGTGTTCTTGATGTCATCCCACATTTCCTCTGGTTTTTGGTTGTTGGTGTTCAATGCATCAAATCTATTCTTTAAATGGTCTTTAAATTCAGAAGGGATATAATCAAGGTCATATTTTGGTTCTTGTGGACTTCTTTTAATTGTCTTCAGCTTCAACTTGAACTTCAACTTGAACTTGCAGATAAGTAATTGATAGTCTGTTTCACACTCAACTCCTGGCCTTGTTTGACAGAAGATATTGAGTTTCTCCATCACCTCTTTCCATAGATGTAGTGGATCTGATTCCTGTATACTCTATCTGGTGAAGTCCATGTGTATAGCTGCCATTTATGCTGTTGAAAAAAAGATATTTGCAATGAATAAACTGTTGATCTTGCAAAATTCTATCATTCAATCTTCAGCCTTATTTTTATCACCACAGCTGTATTTTCCAACTACCAGTGATTCTTCTTTGTTTCCAAGTTTTGTATACCAATCACAGTAATAATCAACACAGCTTGTTGCATGTTTGGTCAATTTCAGACTGCAGAAGTTTGTAAAATTCTTCATTTCCTTGTCTTTGGCTTTGGTGGTTGGTGCATAAATTTGAATAATAGTAGCATTAACAATTCTTCCTAGTAGATGTATAGATATTATTCTATCACTGACAACATTGTACTTCAGGATAACTCTTGAAACATTTGTGATAATGAATGCCAGGCCATTTTTCTTCAATTTGTCATTCCCAGCATAGTAGATCATATGGTTGTCTGATTCAAAATGGCCCAAACTAGTCCATTTCAACTCACTAATGCCTAGGATATCAATCTTTATGTGTTTCATTTCATTTTTGACAACTTTCAATTTTCCTAGATTCATATGTTGTACATTCCAGTTTCTGATTATTAATGGATGTTTGCAGTTGTTTCTTCCCATTTTGAGTAATGCCATATCAGCAAATGGAGGTCTTGAGAGCTTTACTCCATCTACATTACTAAGGTTAGCTCTACTCCGAAGAGGTAGAGCTGTTCCCCGGTTGTATTTTGAATGCCTTCAGACCTGAGGGGTTCATCTTCTGACATTATATCAGACAGTGTTTCAAGGCTATTCATAAGTCTTCTAGTAATATATCAGATAGTATTTCACTGCTATTCATAAGGTTTTTACTGCCAACATTTTGAGAACTGGATGGCCTCTTCCTTCTTCCAAGTCTGTCTTAGTCTGGAAGCTCCACTGAAACCTGTCCACCAGGAGTAAACCTGCTGGCATTTGAAACACTGGTGGCATAGCCTCAAGCCTCATAGCAACACACAAC
>NW_006921642.1:11723386-11724405 GCF_000298275.1 Orycteropus afer afer
TATGTGTACATGTATAAAGGAAAACAAGGGAATGAATAAAATAGAAATTCAAATCAAGTTTTCATCCAAGAGGATGGAAATATACATGACTGGGAATGGACAGAGAAGAAGTTTCACATATTTTGATAATTACATTAGTTAGAAATTATGTTTGATACTTGTGACACATAGTTACAGTTATCCTGAGCATATACGTGTTAATTCTCACATGTCAAGACAGTGAGTTTGGTTTCACAATGTTATCAAATACTTAGGACTTTTCTATCTTCCTGGTGTGCTATCCATGTTATTTGCTTTCTAACCTCAAAGTCATAAAACAGCAGCTGGATTATCAGCTATCACACAATGACTCAACTTGCATCCTGATTAAAAATGGTCATATTTTTGTAAAGCTCCCAGAGAAAGCAAAACAAAATAACACACTGCTTATGCCTATACATATTTGTAATAAAATTACTTATAAGTATTGAGATGATAAACGAAAAAAATAATTATGATGATTTTGGGTGCTGGTGGATGAGGAGAACACAGGGTTAGGGAAGGAACATACACATAGTTGTAGTTATTGGTGATATACCACATCTTAGTTTGAGATATCCCCAGGGTTTATAATATTATTATACTTTATAACATGCATACAATAAAACAAAAAAACTTTAATTGAATTGTGTGGAAAATATGCTAGAATTCAAGAACACAAGAAAATTGGGCAATTCTGAAATTATATGTAAAAGAATATGAGAAACATGCTCTGTAAATTCTACTCCAAACATATGGAACAAACAGTAAACATTTATACTCACATATTTGGAATCCTTACATTTAAGGTGATTACCCCATTTTCCCAATTAGATGATCCAAGCAATGCTTTTTAGCCAATATGAATATACAAAGTTTAGATAAAAAAAATGGTAACAAAACTTTCAAAATTGAATCTCCAGTATAGTTTAAAATTCATAAATGATTAATTTATATATATATATATATATATGTATATATATATATATTTAAATTTTAGT
>NW_006921642.1:11724505-11732795 GCF_000298275.1 Orycteropus afer afer
AAATATGCACATATATATTTGGCATCATATATTTGTCACACAATTTCATTTAATTACATTTATTATAGATGGAAAACACACCATTTAACTGTTCTTTGAGCACAAGAGGCACTGTAAAACTGTTGGTTACTAACTAAACTGCTTATTACAGAATCTAGGAAGCAAAAACTAGTACACTTGAACAATAATGGAAAAAGCTATTTAAACTATTTATTCAATTTAAAGTACCATTCACCATAAATAAAATACTTTACTCAAATACAAGGGGAGCTCTGGTAACGTAGTGCCTAAGGCACTTGTCTACTAATCATAAGGCTAGTGGTTCAAATCCACCAACAACTCCTCGGAAGGAAGGTTGGGCAATCTATTTCCGTAGTGATACCACCTCGGAAGCCCAAGGAAGGCTCACTATAAATCGTGTCCAATTCTACGGTACATAACGACAATAACAAATACTAGGATTCACTTTTCACTAAAGGATATTATTTTTTGAACAGTTTTTAATTTTTTTAATTTAGACACATATGTAAAGTTAAATTATTTATTTTAATTGTCACTCTCACAGCCATATCATATCATTGTCCAAGAAACCTAGATATTTCTGTTTCAGTGCTTATATAAACAAGTATTTTTCCAATAAAGTCGAAACTACTTTTTATCACTACTTTGTAAATTGCTTGTTTAGTGCAAAAATATGGTTCTTGAATTACAGATGATGGACTGATCCATTTTGATTTGTGTATTCTTCTTACTCACTCACAGCCGTCGGGTCAATTCCAACCCACAGTGACCCTTCCGTGGGTTTCTGAGGCTGTATCTCTATGGAAGTAGATTTCCCAGTTTTCCTTTCAAGGAGTGACAAGTAGATTTGAACTGCCAGCCTTCGGGTTAGCAGTCAAATGCCTTAGGTACTATGCCACCAGAGCCCATAGTGTATTCATATAGTTTCAAATTCAGTATGAGGATAGTTGTGATACAGTTACATTTGTTTCCCTGAGATATTTCAGATAGAATTTCCACCAATTTATGACTTTTTTTTCCTTCAGAATTTCACTTCATTCTGATTGTAAACATAACCAGATTTTCATGCAGTGCAAAGTGGAAACTTGGCAACTATCCACTTAGTTTGATCAATGAAGGCCTCAAACTGATCATTCAGTTCACAAAACGGAGCTAGTCTTGAATTATAGATTTTACTGACTTCATTGTCAAGTAAAGGATAAAGCTATGTCCTATTTCACAAGGCATGTACCTTCCTGACTTCAGGTATATGAAAAGAAGAACTTGCTGTTTCCCGGCTCCAACAATGACAAGTGAGAAGAAATTTGTTTAGCATACCCTATTAATTCATAGGTAAGTAAATTCTGTAAAATCAAATAGAAAGGAAATAATAACAATCATTTTAAAAATGTGTCACAAATGCAAGTAAATATTGAAAATGCAAAGATGAATAATGCATGTTTATAAGGTGTTAATGGGTAAGGAATTTGGCTGTTAACCAGGTGGGTGGTTCAAATCCACCAGCTGTTCCATGGGAGGAAGATGAGGCAATCTACTTCCATAAAGATTTACAGCCTTGGAAATGCAATGGTGGTCACTATGATTCAGAATTGACTCAGTGGCTGTGGGTTTATAGGGTGTTAATAGACTAATAAATTTCAAGATGCCTTCAAATACAGTATGTGTAGGAATAGCACCACCAAAATGTACAAAAAAGACTAACTGATCATATTCAGCCATATTTTCAGTAGTAATGGACATTTTAGAAATTACCTTAACAGAAGAAGCTACTAACAAACTTATTCACATGGCTTATATAGAATTTTCCTTTAACTTATGAAGTCTTAGTTCAAAGACCCCATGCAATTATGTTATTTAATTATAAGTTAAGTATTATAATAACAATACCTATGCTATATATAGGAGTGCTGGTGGCATAGTGCCTAAGCCATGTGACTACTCACCAGAAGTCTGATGATTCAAACCACCAGCCACTCCATGGAAGGAAGACTGGTCAGTCTACTCCCATAAAGATTTACTGCCTTGGAAAGCCAATGGGGGTCACTATGAGACACAATTGATTTGATGGCATTTTTTAATGGTATGTACATTTTGCATGTAATAAAGCTTTTCTATTCATCACAATTAGGAATAATCCACTACCACTGACTATGTTCCTACTCATAGCAACCCTATAGGACAAAGTAGAACTATCCCATAGAATTTCCAAAGCTATGGGAAACTTCCAAAGCTATGGGAGGAAACTGTCATATTTTTCTCCTATGCAGAGGTTGGTGGGTATAGAATCACTAGCTAGCAGTAGAGTGTTTAAGCAAGTAGGAATGGATGATATAAAATAAGACAATTCTATATATTTTTGAGATTATATAATTCTTTGTTATTGTTGACAGGTGATGCTGAGTGGGCTCTGACTCATAAAAACCCTATGTACAACAGAACTAAATGCTTCACCCCCTGCACCAGCCTTACTATCCTGGCTATACCTGAGCCCATTGTTGTAGCCACTGTGTCAATCCATCTCACTGAGAGTCTTCCCCTTTCTTTGATGACTCTTCACTTTACCAAGCATAATATCACTTTATAAGCAAACTTGTCCACCAGAAGAAGAGATCTTTCTTGTCAGTGCATTCCAGCCAAAGAACAGTTAATTATAAACCACTCAAAAATTGAGAAACCATAATAAATGAATAATGGTAAGTACTGAACCAGTTTAATATAAAAAACAGTACTAAATGCTTACAAAATTGAATGACAATATTCCAAACCTTGAAACTACAAAAGCTAAAAAAATCGGACAGAATTGTGGTATGAGGTAGAAATGTTTTCTTTTTTTAACTTTATATTGATTTGGGTGAAATTTTACAAAGTAGAATCATTTTACATTGAGATTGAAGGGTTTTCTACAGTAGGGAGTAGAAAAATTAAAACATGATTATAAACAAAAGCACAAAGGCCCTATCAGAACATAGAATGCATAAAGTATGAATCTAGGAAAATTAGAAGTTGTCAAAAATGAAATGGAACACATAAAGATTGATATCCTAGGCATAAGCGAGCTGAAGTGAATAATTTTGGCCATTTTGAATCAGGCAACCATATGATCTACTATGGCAGGAATAAAATATTAAAGAGAAATGGCAGTGCATTCATTATGACAAAAAATGTTTCAAAATCTATCATGAAGTACAATGCTTTACAATGATAGGATGATATCAATGTGCCTACAAGAGAGCCAGTTAATACTGCTATTATTGAAATTTATGCACAAACCACCAAAGCCAAAGATAAGGAAATTGAGATTTTTACCAACTTCTGTAGTCTGAAATTGATCAAACATGCAACCAAGATGCATTGATTATTAGCAGTGATTGGAATGTGAAAGCTGGAAACAAAGAAGAGTCACTGGTAGTTGGAAAATATGGCCTTAGTGATAGAAATGTTGCAAGACATCACATGACAGAAATTTGCAAGACCAACTACTTTTCATTGCAAATACCTTTTTTTTTTTAACAACATAAAATGACAAGAAGACATCACAAGATGAAATACACAGGAATCAGATAACTAAATCTATGGAAAGAGGTGATGGAGAAACTCTGTACTTCAGCCAAAACAAGCTCAGAATCTGACTGTTGAACAACTAATTGCTCATATACAAGTTCAAGCTGAAGCCAAAAGCAATTAAAACAAGTCCATGAGAGCAAACTATGACATTGATTGTATCCCACCTGAATTTAGAGATCCTCTGAAGAATAGATTTGACACAATGAGCACCAATGACCAAAAAACAGAGGACTCATGGGATGACATCAAGAACATCATCCGTGAAGAAAGCAAACAGTCATTAAAAAGACAGGAAAGGAAGAAAAGACCAAAGTGGATGTGAAAAGAGACTCTGAAAATTGCTCTTGAATGGAGAGAAGCTAAAGCAAAAGGAAGAAATGACAAGATAAAAGAGCTGAACAAAAGATTCTATACCAGCTCAAGAAAACAAAGTCAACCATTATAATGAATTGTTCAAAGACCTGGAGTGGGTAAACCAAAGGGGAAGAACACAGTCAGCATTTCTCAAGCTGAAAGAAGTGAAGAAAAAATTCAAGCCTCGAGTTGCAGCATGGAAAAACTCTATGGGCAAAAGATTGAATGATGAAGGAAACATTAAGAGGAGATGTTAGGAATACACAGTCATTGTACCAAAAATAACTGGTCAGTGTTCATCTATTTCAGAAGGTGGCCTGTGATGAAGAACCAATGGTATTGAAGGAAGAAGTCAAAGCTATACTGAAGGAATTGGCAAAAAATAAAGCCCTAGCAATTGACAGAATACACATTGAGATGTTGCAGCAAATGGATCCATGTACGCATCTATGCCAAGAAATTCAGAAGACAGACACCTGGCCAATTGGCTGGAAGAAATCCATATTTGTAGCCATTCCAAAAAAAAGTGATCCCACAGAATGTGGAAAATATCAAATATGGTTAATATTACATACAAATAAAATTTTGCTGAAGATATTTCAACAATGATTGCAGCAGTGTATTGACAGGGAAGTTCGAGAAATTCAAGCTGGATTCAGAAGAGGATGTGGAAGGAGGGATATCATAGCTGATATCAGATGGATCTTGGCAGAAAGCAAACAGTACCAGAAAGATGTTTACTTGTGTTTACTTGTGTTTTATTGACTATGCAAAATCATTGACTGGGTGGATCATAACAAATTATGGATAACATTAAGAAGAATTGGATGAGTGCTGGTGGAATTCCAGAACACTTAGATGTGCCCAACAGGAATCTGTACACAGACCAGGAGGCTGTTGTTGAAACAGAATAAGAGGATACTGAATGGTTTAAAATCAGGAAGGGTATGTGTTAGGGTTGCATCCTTTCACCATATTTATTCAGTCTGTATGCTGAGCACATAATCCAAGAAGCTGGACTATATGAAGAAGAACACAGCATTAGGTTTGGAGGAAGACTCATTAACAACTGCAATACACAGATGATACAACCTTGCTTACTGAAAGTACAGATGACTTGAAACACTTACTGATGAAGAGTAAAGACTACAATCTAAAGTATGAATTAAACCTAAACATGAAGAAAATAAAAATACTCACAACTGGACTGCAATCATCATCATGATTAATGGAGAAAAGATTGAAGTTGTCAAAGATTTCATATTACTTAGTTCCACAAGCAACACCAACAGAAACATCACTCCAGAAATCATACAATGTATTGTACTAAAAAAATCTGATACAAAAGACCTCTTTCAAGTGCTGAAGAGCAAAACTATCTCTTTGAAAACTAAGGTGCTCCTAACTCAAGCCATGGTGTTTTCAATAGCTTCATATGCATGTGAGAGCTGGACAATGAATAAAGAAGACCAAAGAAGAATTGATAGTTTTGAGTTGTAGTGTTGGTGAAGAATACTGGAAATACCATGGATTGCCAGAAGAACTAACAAATCTATCCTGGACAAAATGCAGCCTGATTTCTCCTTGGAAGCAATAATGGCCAGACTTTGTCTCATCTACTTTGGTCATGTTGTCAGAAGGGCCAGTTCCTTGGAGAAGGATATCATGTTTAATAAAGTAGAAAGTCAACAAAAAAGGGCAAGGCCCTCAAAGGGATGGATTGACAGTGACTACAAGGTTGGGAACAGGTATAGCAAGTATTGTGAGGCTGGCACAGGACCTGGTAGTGTTTCCTTCTGCTGTACATAGGGTTGATTTGAGTTGGAGCTGACGCAATAGCACCTAAGAAGAAGAACAACAACAATTTCCCATTGTTCTTCATTCTTTATTGTCTTTTTATTCTTTCACATATATATAATTATACAAAAACTTTTGAAACAATGTGAATTCAATGTGAATTTCCATTATTTCTGATGAGAGATTAGAGATATTTTCCCCTTTGTCTTGCAGTAATTTTCATATTACTTGAATTACTTTTAATAAATGTGTATCATTCTGATATAAAAATATTATTTTTCTTATAAAATATAAATAATATAAAACAATTCCTTACGGAATTCAACTATTTTTATAAATTGAAAACCCACATTATTTTTTTTAAGAGAACAAACACCAAAGAAAATGATTTAGGTAAACAAACCATTAGAAATATCTCTCCATTATGTATGGATTTAATTCATTGGGAACTCAACAGTATACCTGTACAAGGTTAAAAGCTCAAGTGTGTTTGTGTGTGTGTGTGTTAGTGTGGAAATACTGTCATGAAGCTCTTAAAAGGAAAGATGAAAAGCAATTTCTGGTGTATAATTGCATTAATTGGAGAAACCACATGAAGCTAAATGCTTATAACCTATTTTCAATTAATAAAGAAATAGTGCTGATTATAAGTTTATAGAATACATATATATTTATATATATGTATGCATGTATATATAGGGATGCACATTTCTCTATTATATATCATATTTCTTTATAAAACACCACTTGTCGGTTGTCATACTGTATTGGTTTGCATGTTGCTATATAATTCTGGAAACTATTCCACCAGTATTTAAAATACCAACAGGGCCACCCATCATGAACAGGTTTTAGCAAAGCTCTAAGGTAAGACAGACTAGGAAGAAGGACTTGACCAGGTCCATTTCTGGAAAGAAAATTGGTCACTGAATGTTATGGACAGCAGAGAACATTGTCCAATATAGTGCTAGAAGAGTTAACCTTAATGATGTTGATGGAGTAAAGCCTTCCGAACCTTCATTTGCTGGTATGTCAGAACTCAAAATGAGAGGAAAGTCATGCAAATATCCACTAATAATCAGAATGTTTAATTATGAGGCATGAATCTAGGAATATTAGAAGTTGTCAAAAATGAAATGAAATGCATAAAAGTCTATATCCTAGGCATTAGTGAGCTGAAATGGTCTAGTACTGGACATTTTTAATCAGATAATCATATGGTCTACTATGTTGGCAATGACAAGTTAAAAAGAATTGTGTCACATTAATTGTCGAAAAGAATATTTCAAGATCCATCCCAAAGTACAATGCTGTCAGTGATAGGATAATATCCATATGCCTACAAGGAAGATGAGTTAATAACACTATTATTCCAATTTACACATCAACCACTCAAGGCAAAGATAAAGAAAGTAAAGATTTTTATCATCTTCTGCAGTCTGAAATCGAGCAAACATGAAACAAAGATATATTGATAATTACTGGTTATTAGAATGCAAAGTTGGAAGTAAAGAAGCATCAGTAGTTACAAAACATGGCCTTGGTGATAGAAATGACCCCAAAGATTGCATAATAGAATTTTGCATGACCAATGACTTAGTTATACCTTTTTTAAACAACATAAAATGAACCTATACACATAGACTTTGCCAGACGGAGTACAGAGGAATCTAATCGACTACATCTGTGAAAAGAGAAAATAGAGAAGCTCCGTATATGTGAGTCTGGTAGCATAGTGGCTAAGACACTAACCAGAAGGCTGGCGGTTCAAACCCACCAACCGCTCCTCAGAAGTAAGATGGGGCAATCTACTTCCATAGTGATACTGCCTCAGAAACCCAAGGAGGGGTCGCTATGAGTCGGGTCCGACTTGACAGCACATAACAACAACAACAACAGTAGGAATAAGGCCAGGGCCTGACTGTGGATCAGATCATCAATTGCTCATATGCAAATTTAAGTTGAAGCTGAAGAAAATAAAAAAAAGTCCGTGATAGCCAAAATATTACCTTGAATGTATCACATATGAATTTAGAGACCATCTGAAGAATAGATTTGATGCATTGAACTCCAGTTACCAAGACTAGAGGAGTTGTGAGATGACACCAAGAACACCATAGATGAAGAAAGTAAATGTTCAGTAAATACGAAAGGAAGAGAAGATCAAAAATGGATTTTAGAAGAGATTCTGAAACTTGTTTTTTGACCAAAGAAATTAATGGAAGAAAAGATGAAATCTAATATCTGAACAGAAGATTTCAAAGGGCAGCGTGAAAGGATAAAGAATTATAATGAAATATACAAATATCTGGAGATGGAAAATCAGAGGGGAAGGACACGCTAGCTAGACATTTCTCAAGCTTAAAGAACTGAAAAAAAAATTCAAGCCTCAAGTTGCAACATTGAAGGATTGCATTCCATCTGGTGAGGCCCATGAACATAGCCACTGTTTTTGCTGTTGAAAAATGTATTTGTAATGAATAAGTCATTGGTCTTGCAAAATTCTATTACATGATCTCTGTCATCATTTCTATCACCAAGACCGCATTTTCCA
>NW_006921642.1:11733400-11733999 GCF_000298275.1 Orycteropus afer afer
GGATTGCATCTATTGGTTATATAACCTGAGGGATATAATGGGACTCTTCAAAGGACTAACAAACAAATAATATGAGCTAGTAAGTGACTACTGAAAATGTTTTAGTTTCAAGGGAAAAGTGACTAAAAAAGAAGAATATATTAGTATAAAATTCTTATTGCAAGTGGTGAGTTGAATAATGCAATATCATTGAAATATTAGAAAATATTTGCCAGTCCTATGCACAATTACTTGGATTTACAATAAAAAGATGTTATAAGAAATATGTTGTGTTGTTAGTGCCATTTGATCAGTTCTGACTCATAGTGACCTTGAAATGAAACAGTGTATGGTCCTGCACCATTCTGACAATTGTTGCTTTGTTTGAGGCTCTTGTTGGCAACCATTGTGTCAATTCATCTTGTTGAGGGTTTCCTTCTCATTCATTGTCCCTCTACTTTACCCAAAATTGTGTGTTTCTACAGAAACTGGTCTCTCCTGAAGACATGTCCAAAGTACATGAAATCAAATTCCACTTGAAGTTAAAGACAATTAAAACAAGTCCACGAGAGCCAAAATATGATCTTGAATATATCCCTCCTGAATTTAGAGATCATCTA
>NW_006921642.1:11737899-11739722 GCF_000298275.1 Orycteropus afer afer
GTTTGAACCCACCAGCCACTGTAGGAGAAATATGTGGCAGCCTGCTTTAATAAAGTAGATTTGGAAACCTTGTAGGATGGTTCTACCTTGTCCTATAGGACCTCTGTGAGTTTCAATCAACTTGAAGTCAATGGGTCTTTAGAGTGTACATGTTAAAAGTTTGTTTTTCCTTTTTCTAAGTGTTGTTGTTGTTGTTGTAGGATGTTAACTTAGATTCATATTTAATAGATGTTGGTACCATTTTGAAGACATCTCCATGCATTTCAGATAATCAAAAGTTAAAGAGATTGTGAGAGGGTTGGTATCAATTCTGAATAGGCCATTACTTTGTATAGCCCCTATGCTCAACGGAAAGTCCTTATATTAAGTCAAAGGACTTTTGATTCCGTGGACTAGTGAAAATTCAGATACTCAAAACTTTAGAATTACTTCTGAAAGGCCCATGGTGCTTAATATTCTAAGAGAGTTATTTCTTCTAAACCACTAAATAGTGAATATGGTGTCCTCTGAAGGACAGCCATCAATATTTCCATGTGGTGACATACCTGATAATCAGCAACAACAAAGGCCTCAAGATAAGACAAATAAGGTAACCAGAAGGATAAATTGATAATTCAGTCTTTTTAGAGTTGAGATGTCATAATGTGTTCCTTGAAGCTTTTGCAGCCTAGGCCAACAGGAATGAGCATACAACAGAGCTCTGAGACGCATGGTCTCTTCTACTGCTTCAGCAAGCCACAGACACATACATACACATTCACGCTCAATCTTGAATATCATTATTTTAAAATCTCTACATGATATAAATTTATTCAGTTAGACCATCAAGCAGTTATGTATCTAGATCAAAGGATTTTAGTCCTTCATAGAAATGTTTCCAGTGATGGCATAATGAATATTATGTTATTAGCCATATCTAGAGATATTAGAAGATAATAGGTTGAAAAATTCATATTTATTAAATCACAATTATTTTGTGGATATTTTCTATACAATATATATGTGTAGCTACATGAAAATTAACATCCCTATTTGTATATATAATATTAATATATATATATATATATATTTTATGAAGAAAGACAAGTGGGAAATTTCTTGCAAGGAAAAAAAATTTATATCAATAGCAGCTTTTCTTTTCAAGAGCGATCTGTTGATTTGTTGGTGCCCCCTCCCCCCCGAATAACATTGACAATCATTTATTTATGTTTTATTTTGGCCTTGATCTCTGGGAAGCACAGAGCCAAGTCTTCAGCCCATACCTAACACTTTATGTGTAATTTCTCCCTGGCAACAATTTAGGTTTTATAACTTTATTCTCTTGTCTGTGTTTCCTCACTTTCTTAATTATGAGATTTATGGATTTATATAAACAGCTGAAATAAGGCAGGGTGAACATAAATAAACTCACAGTATGTATTTATATTACTTCATAGTAAATTTTTATTCATTGCAATATTTTGGAGTGAGCTTGAAAAAATATCTGAATCTTGTCATTTTTCAAGTAGAGCTAGGATTGTAATGGATTTGTAATTTGTTTGAATTGAATTATGCTACTTTACATTGTTTAAGGAGATTTTTTTCCCAAAGGTTGTTATCTGGTAGACAAATTCAGAGAGGGGGTAAAACAAAAAAAGTCCAGAGCCAAATTTTACCTCTCTCCCAGTTGCTAAGGAGTTTTGTATATATTTCTTCAATTCTAAGCTGTTTTGTTTTTGTATGGATAAAAAAAGATTCACGTTTCCTTATTGGTGCATAAACTTGATATTTTCTTTTCAAAGAAATCAATGTGAACAAGTAAGGCCTCTCTTTTTTTTTTTTTT
>NW_006921642.1:11740622-11752879 GCF_000298275.1 Orycteropus afer afer
AGATCCCAGTTGCTACTCACCAAAGTAGGATGTGGAACAATGTTTTTGTGTAGTATGTTATGCCAATTGAGCTTGATATCCCCTGGGACTATGGTTCCAAATGCACAGGCCCAACTACTTGCTCCAGCTCGGTGGCTGCTGTAGCCAGTAAATGACTACAACCTTGTCCCTTGTCAGCTCTTCTATATACCTGGGAATTCTTACAGAACATGTCAATATACTTGTACAAACATTGTCTATCAACCCTATACACAGTCATGGACACAATCCCCCCTGCATAGCCATACCTAATAGTTCAGCCTGTCCATCCATCTACCCATCCATATATCAGTGTTTGCCTTCACTGACAATGCAGTACTGTATGTGCAAAATGGTTCATCTTTGTTGTCATACCTTCCATGCACCTCTCTATGTCTTCTTCTTCCTCAATGTCACAGCATTGATCACTCACATTTGGTACATTGCCCTTCTCTTCACCCAAATCAATACTTGTCTGTACCTACCTAACAGTGTCCCTCCCCTGCCCTCGCAGCCCTGGTAACAGAAAATTTCCTTCCACATATAAACCTTTCCTTGACTTCTTATGATAATGAACTAACATAGTATTTGTCTTTCTGTGATTGACTTATTATTCACTCAGCAAAATATCCTACAAGTTCATCCATGTTATGCAGTGTTTTGCAGATTCTATGTTATTCTTTAGGGTTACATAGTATTCTATTGTGTGTATGAACCATGGTTTGGTTATCTTTTCTTCTGGGCACCTAGGTTGTTTCTACCTTTTTGACAAATTTCTATCTTTTGTAAATTGTGCTGCGATGAACATGGGTGTGCATACACCTGTTCTTGTCCTGACTTTCACTTCTTTAGGATATATAAATAGCGATGAAATGGCTGGGTCAAATGGTATTTCTAATTCCAACTTCTTAAGGAAGTGTTATACTGCTTTCCACAATGGTTGTACCATTTGACAGTCCTGCCAGCAGCATATGAGAGGCCCAAATTCTCCGCATCATTGCCAGCATTTGTTATTTTCTGTCTTTTTAAACTTTACTACTAGTGTTGGGGCAAGATGGTATCTCATTGTTGTTTTGATTTATGTCTCTCTAATGGCTAATGATTGTGAACATTTCTTCATGTGTTTGTTGGCTGCCTGAATATCCTCTTTGGTGAAGTGTCTATTCATGTCTTTTGCCCACCCTTTAATTGGATTATTTGTCTTTTTGTTGTTGAGGTGTTGGCATTTTCTTTAAATTCTAGAGATAAGTCCCTTGTTAGATATGCCATTGCTGAATATTTTTTCCCAAACTGTAGGTTCTCATTTGACTTTTTTGGAGAAGTCTTTAGGAGCACATAAAAATTTAATTTTGAGAAGACCCCATTCATTTACTTTCTCGTCTGCTGTTTGTATGTTTGGGTTATGCATAATGGTCTATTTGTGCCATATATTAGGGCTAATAAATTTGTCATTAGTTCCTCCTTGAGGAATTTTATAGTTTTAGTTTTCACATTTAAGTCTTTGATCCCTAAGTTTTTGTGTATGGTGTGAAGTATGGATTTTGTTTCATTTTTCTGCAAATGGATATCCTTTTTTGGAGCACTGTGCATTAAACAGACAATCTCTTCCTTACTTAATTGGTTTTGGCTCTTTGTAAAACATCAGCTGACCATAGGTCGAAGGATCTAATTCTGGGCTCTCAATTCTATTCCATAGGTCCATGTGTCTGTCATTGTACCAATACCAGGCAGTTTTGACTACAGTGGCCATATAGCAGGTTTTGAGATCCGGCAGTGTGAGACCTTCCACTTTGTTCTTCTTCTTCAATATTGCTTTGCTTGTCTGAGGTCACTTTCCTTTCCATATAAAGTTAGTGATTAGTTCTTCCATATCCTTAAAGAATGTTGATGGGATTTGGATTGGAAGTGCATTGAATGTATAGATTGCTTTGGGTAGTATTGACATTTTCACAAAGTTCAATTTTCCTATCCAAGAGCATGGTGTGTTCTTCCATTTATTTAGCTCTCCTATGGTTTCTTGAAGTATTTTTATATAATTTTCTTTGTACAGGTCTTTTGTGTCCCTGGAAAGATTTATTCTCAATTATTTTATTTTCTTGGTAACTATTGTAAATGGAAGCTTTGGTGGCATAGTACCTAAGGCATTTGACTGCTAACCAGAAGGCTGGTGTTTCAAACCCATCAGCCACTCCTTGGAAGGAAGAGTGGATAGTCTACTTCCATAGTGATACCATCTTGGAAACACAAGGAGGGCTCACTATGAGTTGGATTCACCTCAATGGCAGTCATTTTTTTTTTTTTTTTTTTAATCTTTTTCAACAATCTCTTTGCTGGTGTAGAGGAATCAAACTGATATTTGGATGCTGATCTTGTATCCTGCCACTCTACTAAATCTTTCAATTAGTTCCAGTAGATTTTTTACTGAGTCTCTTGAGTTTTCTAGGTCCAGGATCATGTCATCAGCACATAGGGATAGTTTAACTTCTTCCTTACCAATTTGGATGCCGTTGATTTCCCTTTCTGGCCTTACTGCCCTACAAGGGCAATGTTGAATACAATGCTGAATAGAAGTGGTAATAGAGGGCATCCTTGTCTGTTTCTGGTCGCAAAGGGAGTGGTTTCCCTCTCTCTCTCCATTGAGAATAATGCTGTTGGTTTTGCATATATGTCCCTTATTATGTTGAGGAATGTCCCTTCTATTCCTATTTTGCTGAGAGTTATGATCAGGAATGGGTGCTGGATTTTATCAAATGTCTTTTCTGCATCAATTGATATGATCATGTGGTTCTTTTCCTTTGTTTAATTGATGTGATGACGTTATTGTTTTTCTAACGTTGAGCCACCCTTACAAACCTGATATTAAACCCATTTGGTCATAAAGAGTGATTTTCTTGATATGTTGTTGGAGTCTATTGGCTAGGATTTTGTTGAAGATTTTTGCATGTATATTCATGACGGATATTGATCTGCAGTTTTCTTTTTGAGTGATGTCTTTGCCTGGTTTTGGTATCAAGGTTATGCTAGCTTCATAAAATGAATTTGGGTGGATTCCATTCTTTTCTATATTTTGGAATATTTTGAATAGGATTCATGTCAGTTCTTCTCTGAATGTTTGGTAGAATTATCCAGTGTAACTGTCTGGTCCAGGACTTCTTTTTATTGGTAATTTTTTATGACTTATTCAGTTTCTTCTTTTGTTATGGATCTGCTCAAATTTTCCACATCAGTCTGTGTTAGTTTAGGTTAGTGTCATATTTCTAGAAATCTGTCCATTTCTTCTAGATTTTCAAATCTTTTGGAGTACAGTTCATAGTATCCTGATATTATCCTTTTTATTTCAGTTGGTTCTATTGTGATGTCAGCATATTGCTTTTTATTTGTGTTATTTGTATTCTGTCCCTCTTTTCCTTTGTTAAATTTGCCAGTGGTTTGTCAATTTTATTAATCTTTGCAAAAAACCAACTTTTATTCTTCTTGATTTTTTTCTATTGTCTTTCTATTTTCTGTTTAATTGATTTCTACCAGAATCTTTGTTATTTCCTTTCTTCTGGTGACTGTAAGCTTTTTTTTTATTTTGCTGCTCTTTTACGAATTGGTGGAGATGTTGGGTTAAGGTGTTGATTTAGGCTCTTTCTTGTTTTTTGATGTGTGTGTTTATTGCTATAAATTGGCCTCGGATCACTACTTTTGCTATATCCAAAGATTTTTGTATATTGTGTTTTCATTCTTATTTGATTCAAGGAATTTTTTAAGTTCATTTTTTATTTTTTCTATTTCCCAGTCACTTTTGGGGAGGATGTTGTTCAGTGTTCCATGTTTGCTCTTTTTTCCATTGATCTTCTTATTATTGTTTTTAATTTGATTACATTATGATTTGATAAGATGCTTCGTAGTATTTCAATGTTTTTAAATTTATGAAAGCTTGCTTTATGGGCTAACATAAGATATATTATGGAAAATATTCCATGTACACTGGAAAACGATGTATATTGTACTGTTGTTGGGTGAAGTGCTCTGTAGATGTCTATAAGATCACATTGGTGGATTGTAATGTTTAGCTCTTCTGTGTCTTTGAAGAGTTTCTTTCCAGTTGTTCTATCTTTCATTGAAAGTGGTGTATTGAAGTCTCCCACTATGACTATGGATTCTCCATATGTCTCTTCAACTCTTTTAAAGTCTGATTTATGTATTTTGAGACCCTTTCATTTGATCAATTGATATTTATTGTGGTTATATCTTCTCATTTGATTGATCCTTTAATCATCATCCTTCCTTGTCTCTAATGGTGTTTTTTGTCTTAAAGTCAATTTTATCAGAAATTAATATTGCCACTCCTGCTCTTTTTTGTTTGCCATTTGCTTGATATATCTTTTTCCAACCATTAATTTTTTGTCCATGTTTTTCTTTCTCTCTAAATTGTGTCTCTTGTAGACAGCATATTGATGGGTTATGCTTTCTTATCCAGTCTGCAACACTTAGTATCTTGAGTGGTGTATTTAATCCATTAACATTCAGTGAAATTATCAACAAGTATGAATCAGTTGCTGTCATTTTGTTCTGTGTTTTTTTATGGTGTTCCTTGTTTCTTTGTTCCATCTAATTTTCTGTGCTGAGCTCCTTATGTTTATGAATCATGTTATCATTTCCTTTGCTGCTATTCGTTTAGTATTTGCTAAATATCTGTGCTTGTTCTCTTTTTTATTGTGATGTGAAGGTTTATCATTTTTCTTTGAGGTCACCCTGTGATTTATTATTTTCTCCTCAAGTTTAGAACAGTCCATTCTATCTTGCTACTCTTTTGAATTCCTCACCATTTAGAAGTTCTGTAACTACACTATTTTTTCCCTTTTTCTGGTTTGTTGTTGTCCTTATTTTCCAATTGATGTCTCTGGTTCCCTGTATACAATCTTGTGACCTTATTTTACTTTGGATACTTTCCCAGCTGTGTTGGTGTCTGAGTTATGTCATCTCGTATATTAATGGTCAGTTGTTGTTTGCCATTATTGGTTCTCTGTTCAAAGGACTCCCTTTAGTATCTATTGTAAGGTTGGTCTTGTTTTAAGAAATTCCCTTAATTTCTATTTGTATGGAAATCTCCTAATTTCACCATCATGTTTGAGGGAAAATTTTGCCAGGTATATAATTCTTGAATGTAATTTTTTTTTTTTTTTTTCATTCAGGGTTTTATATCTACCATCCCATTGCTTTCTCACTTGCATGGTTTCTGCTGAAAAATCAGAGCTTATTCTTTTTGGTTGTCCTTTGTAGGTAACTTATCATTTTACCCATGCTGCTTTTAGGATTCTTTCTTTGTCTCTTGCTTTGATGAGTTTGAGGTTGAAATGTCTTGGTAATTTTCTTTTGGGGTCTAACCTGTTTGGTGTTCATTTGACTTCCTGACTGGATATATTCTCATCTTTCCTCATATCAGGGAAGTTCTCTTCCAAAAAAATCTTGGACAACTTTCTCAGTGGTTTTCTTTTTCTCATCCTGCTCTGGAATTCTGATTACATGTAGGTTATTCCTTTTGATGGTATCCCACATGAACCTTAGACTTCTTCATTTTGTTTTGATCTTTTTTTCTGAATGATTCCCTTCCAAAGATGTATTTACATGTTTGTCTTCAATCTCATTAATTGTATCTTCCATTGATTCAATTCTACTCCTTTGCCCTTTCAATGTGTTATCTATTTCTGGAAATTTAGTATTAATATTCTGGATTTATATCTGTAGATTTTGTATCATTTCTAATTTTTCATTTATTTTGTCTTTTTTTTTTTTTAATTTTCTTCTGAAATTGTTTTAGAATTTTGTCTTTGTTTTCCTTAATTTGCATAGTGTTTTCCTTGACCTGTCTCTCAGTCCTTTCAAAATAACTGAATATAATTCTTTTGAATTCCTTATCAGGGCATTCTAAAGCTGCTTCTTCCTCCGGAATTTATTCTGGGTCTGCATTCTGTTGTCTTGTTTCTACCAATTTATCTTGCTTCTTTGTGTGGACTGTGGTGGTCTGTTGTCTCTGAGACATTGTGACCTTGTTGTATTTAGATTTCTACTAACTGTTTGTGAAGTGCAGCTAAAGGTGAGTCAAGCTCTTCTTGGTGGTTGTTTATCACTGGCCAGTTGGTGGAAAAGGAAGTGGTGACTCTCACTCAGTAAGTAGAGTTGCAGGAGTTGTGTTGTTTGGGCACTGTTGCTGTCTCTTACTCATTTAGAGAAAAAAAAAAAAAAAACGATTGAAAGATCATGAAAAAGTAAAAGCAAGTGGACTAAATCACACCATGTAAACACACAGGAACTATCACTAAAAATATGAAAAATAAAATAAAATAAACAAAAATCCCCACAATGTCTGGGGAGAGGGCAATAAGAGAGAATAGGAGAATAATGAAGACAACAACAGAGGATAGGAGAATAATGAAGACAAAAATGGGAAAAATGCAGAAAGAAAAACAAGAAATGGAGTTAACCATGAGAAAGAAAAAAGTGGGAACCATATACAGGAAAGAGAGAAAAAGCTAAAATCTAAAACCTGAGAAGAGAAGAATAAAGAATACTAATAAAAAGGGCAGAAAAAGAAAGGGGGAGAAGAAAAGGAACAATTGTAAAACAAACAAAAGCAAACAAGCTAAAAAAAAAGAGGGGGGAAAAAAAAACTGGGCAAAGAGGAGCAGGAGCACCCAGGCTCCATCTGAGCACACAGACTGGGATGGAATTCTTGCCAGCCCAGAAGGTGATGAGAGTGAGGGATGGCCACACCTCCATTCACCAAGAAGGTGTGGGGTCTAAGAGTAACAGGGATAATATCTCACCTTTCCCATTGTTCATGTTCTGAAAGTCTTTGTGGTTCCTGGCAAGTGGAGCCTATTCTTAAGTCCCTGGAATCTGGGAGAATGCTATCATTTTAAATACCCAAAATAGTTGTACCACTTTTAAACATTCAAAAATATTGCACCCTCTGGACAGGCGAAAGTCCACAGCTCAACCCACCTTCTTCTTCACAGCTTCCCCTTTTATCCATCAGTGACCAGTGCAGTCCTCCATGTAGCCTCTGGCTAGCAGGGTGATTTTTTAGATTAATTTTAGGTCCTAACGCAACTCGGCAATATCCAACCTGTTCATGGCCTCAGCATTGCTGAAAAACTGCATCTCCGTATGTCTCCCTTTTTGGGATACAGACCCAGAACACATTCCTGAGGAAGAAGCAGCTTTGGAATGCCCTGATAAGAAATTCAAAAGAATCATGTTTAGTTATGTTTTCATGCAGGTTCTTCTACTAGTTGGAGTTTAGTCCACTGCTATATCTATCACTTCAAAACTCAGGGATCGAGGATTATCTTTTATTTCTGTGTTAATTTTTTCCCCTTTTCTTTGTTAAAGAGAGTCTGTACAGTCCTTCTGCCTATTCTGCCATCTTCCACCTGGGAACTTTTGAATATAATTAGGTAGGTTGTGTTTCAGCTGAGCTTGCTGCATCTGCATGTGTACAGTATACACATCTCCCATTCATCCTGAGTAAAAACAATGTAACTGCATCGATCCCTAAGATTCGAGAAGAAGCTATGGTAATGTATATGATTTTTGTTGTTGTTGTTGTTATGACTGCATCATAGACTTCAGGTTCAGTAGGTGGTGTATATACAGTTCATGACTTTGATTATCAGAGAGCATACTATGTTTCCCATGGCCCCTAATTTTTCCTTGTCCAAGGTCCAGTCCTAGAGCCCATGTTACATTTTATTTTTATGTCCTAGTCTCCTCACGTCTGTGACAATTATTCAGTTTTGCCATGCCTTTCATGACTGTGACAGTTTTGAAGAGAATTTACAAGTTATTTTGTAGGAAATGTCCTCAGTTGGGATTTGTGTATGTTTCTTCATGATTATATTGGGGTTATATATTATTGGGAAAGATGCCACAAGGACACTATGAGCCTTGGCCAATCCTTGTCAATTGATTTTGGGGTCTATTTAGCCTACAGGAAAATAGAACAAGGAATTCAACATGTAAACCACAGAACAGCTGCTGATAGACTGCATTATTTCCCAGCTTTGAGTAGGGAGATTTCAGGTTCATGGGGTAATCTAATATATCCTTAGGGAGTGTAACATGGGTGGCAGAGAGGATTTTTTTCTCCCTTGTTCTTCATTCTCTGGCTGGTGCTTGAGAGCCAGCACTCATTACTCACCTATGAACTGCCTGGTATTCACTAAGTGATATGCTCAGGAGTTCATGTTAATATAAGTGTATGGTGTCTCCATGGTTGTGCCTTCAGTCCTTGGTGTTTTAGGCTATTTTGTTCCTCTAATACCCACCAAGCCGAATGCAGTATTTTCCAACAGGACCATAAATTAGGAGTCTCTCCCTTTCTCTAAATTGTCTAGAATACTCATAAGGGAAGGAGCTTTGGTGGCACAATGGTTAAGGCATTAGGCTACTACCCAAAATGTCTGCAGTTGGAACCTAACAGCTGCTCTGCAGAAGAAAGATGAGTCAGTCTGCTTCTGTACAGATTTACAGGTTTGGAAACCCTACAGGGAATTTGTCCTACAGAGTTGCTATGAGTTAGAATCAACTTGATGGCAGTAGGTTACTCATAAGTATGTATATGGCCTTCAGTTTCACTTGGGAAGAGAGAGATATTGATTCTATTCATAGTCATTAATTTCATCTTAAAACAACAGAACCTAGAGTAAAAGGGCCAAGGAGGCACTAGCCATGGATGCCTACTGGTTCCATGCCAGTAAACAAGACTTGGCATTTAATTTCAATTTATTACAGCTACTTGGAAAAGTTCAGCTGAAAATGATTCTAATGTTTTTTGTTAATTTGGAGCTTTATATCAAATAGTAAAAATTTCATCACTGGCACCATTTATTTCAGTTTTGTGAATTTTTATATCAGTCATTGCCTTTTGGGTAGGGTTATATAGCTTGCTGGGAGCACTGGTGGCATAGTGCCTAAGGCATCTGACTGCTAGCCAGAAGGCTGGTGGTTCAAACCCACCAGCCACTCCTCAGAAGGAAGGTTGAACAATCTACTTCTGCAGTGATACTGCCTTAGCAACCCAAGAAGGGGTAGCTGTGAGTTGGATCCAACTCAACGGCCGTGAGTTTAAGTTAGTTATATAGCTTGCTGGTCCTTTGATATGAAAATATCTTTTTGTTATTGAAGGAAATAGAACGAGTAATTATCAGGTCACCATTTTCATGACATGTTCTAATTTTACTTCTTTCCAATCAGTGTTGTTAACAGGTAGAATGGTAGGGAACTCTTAGTTCTGGCACTTGGGCCAAACTTCTGCTACTTAGGCAAAGTAGTAGCCATCAGATTTCAGGGTATGTTCTTGATTTTCTAATCAAGCCCACATGATCCTTCTCCCATCTCTTACACAAAGTCATGTTTCTTTTACCTTCCTAGTCTTATCATAAAAATTATCCAAATCTCTGATTTTATTTTGCTTTACTTACATATTATTTATTTAATCTGTTACTGCTTTGTGTATGCTAGCATAAAACATGAGACTCCAGGATCACAGAGGACTTAATTATTCAAAGTAAAGGAAGCAGTATGAGCATCATGTTTGTGTTTGTTCCCCATGATCATCCCAACCTCAAATTCACATGGCAGTCCCAGTGGTGGCTAGAATACCCAGAAGGTTGTTTTAAAGAGAGGAAAACTGAGTTTGAGGAAACTGCTGTTTTTGTAGCAAGCTCTAAGCAAATCTCTGTTTTGTTCCATAGGGAGACACTACTTTACGTATGTTCTCTGAAAACACAATGTTGATCAGTATCTCGGGCAAAGAGTAGACTTAAACTTACATTATTGGGATACCCAGCAAAAACATGCTGGATCACTAAGGGTCCATTGTGGATTTCCCTTCCCCAAAATTTGGGGGGTTAGTATTCAGAGACAGAGAAATATTAGCTAATAAGAATGTTTCTACTTTTTACTTTTTTGTCTTTCTTTCCTAAACTTTTTTTTATTGTTTTATCATTGTAAAAATATATATAACAAAACATTTATCAATCCAACATTTTTTCACAGGTACAATTCAGTGACAATGTTTAATTCAACCTGTTGTGCAACTGTTTTCCCATTTAAAAAAAAAAACAAAAAAACATTATTCCATCACTATTAACAGAAACTCAGAGCCCCCTAAGTAATGATTCTCTCTTTCCACTGCCATCCCACAGTGGCTAAACACTAATAAACTTTGATCTCTATATATTTGCCTATTCTAGATGTTTCAAATAATTGTCATTTGATATTTAAGCTTTTGTGACTAACTTATTTTTCTTAAAATAATATTTTCAAATTTATCTATGTCATATGTATTAGGACTTAATTTCTCTTTATAGCAGAGTACTACTATTCAATTGTATGTATTCTTTCATCTCTTGATAGTTATTGCATTTTTTGTCTGTTTTCTCTAAACAATTTATTGAGGTATAATTGACATACAATAAGTTTCATATTTAAAATGTACTATTTGAGAAGTTTTGGCATATGTATATAGCTGTGATATTAATCAAGATAATGAATGTATCTGTGTTAGTAACTTGGTGCTGCCATAGCAGAAACATCACAAGTGAAAGGCTTTTACAAACAAAAATTTATTTTCCATAGATCATGAGACTAGAAATCTAAATTCAAGGCATAGCTCTATGAGGAATTCCTTCTTTGTCTATGTCATCTTCTAGTACCTCCCAGCAAACCTTGGCATTCCTTGGCTTGTGAATGCATTTCTCTGTCTGTCTGTCTTCATATGGCATCTTTGTTTGTGTTTGTTCCTATTTTGGTCCATTTGCACTTTTTATAACTGAAATGAGTAGGTTTAGAATCTACACTCCTTGGGAGTGACGTAATTAACATGACAAAGAAAACTCTATTTTCAAACGGTATGGCATCCACAGGTTTAGAGACCAGTACTTCAATATACATTTTGGGAAGACACAATTCAATTCCTAACAATATCAATAATTCCCAAAAATTTCTTTGTCCTTCTCTGAAGTTTCTCTCTCCCTCATCCCCTGTGCTGAAGAAAGTGTGCTTTTACTCAGCATTATTATTTTGAGATTCATCCATGTTCTTGTATGTATCAGTGATTCATCATCTCATTGCAGAATAGTATTCCATTTTATGGATGTTTTCATGTGTTGATAGACATTGGGTTGTTTCTAGTTTTGGGTTATTATTAATAAAAGTGCTAAAAACATTTGTTAAATAAGTCTCTCTATGGCATATGCTTTCACTGTTTCTTGGGAACATACATAGGAATAGAATGGCTGTATTGTATGGGAGAAGTATGTCCAACTTTTCAAGAAACTACTAAGCAGTTATGCAAAGTGGTTGTAGTATTTGTATCCTTTTACAGCTCCACCGGAGCTCTGGTAGCATAGTGGCTCAGGCACTTGACTGCTAACCAGAAGGCTGGCAGTTCAAACCCACCAGCCACTCCTCAGAAGGAAAATGGGGCAATCTACTTCCGCAGTGATACTGCCTCGGAAACCCAAGGAGGGGTCGCTATGACTCGGGGTTGATTCGACGGCACATAACAACAACAACAGTTCCAACAGCAATGAATGGGACTTCCAGTTGCTCCACATCCTCACAAAAAACTTTTCATATAATTAATCTCTCTAATTCTAGATATTTTAATAAGTGCCTACTGTATAATTTCTTATTGTAGTTTTAATTTGCATTTCAGAGGGAGTTCTATTAATTTAGGACTTCATGAAAATAACAATAAAGATGACTTGAGAATAATTTGGCCTAAATTTGCCATAAGATTAAGTCGTTAAAAATAGTAATGTACATTAAATAATAAAACTAAATAGTACAAGTAATAAGTGGGTCTCATATTTACTTTCAGTCTTTGTTCTCTGAACATATGGCTTTGTCTGAAGCTCAGTGTAGTCAAAGAGAAATAAATCAGCCTGGTCATGCATTTAGTTCTAGCATTTCTGTCTTTACTCTGCTAAGATGCCCTCTGCTTTCCTTATCCTTCATTTTTCTTTAAATTTTATTTATTTTGTTGTTGAGAGATACACAGCAGCATGCATGACAACTCAACAATTTCTACAGTTTTAACAGTACAATTTAGTGACACTCATTACATTCTTCAAGGATTTTTTTTTTTTTTTTTTAATTTTTATTGTGCTTTGGGTGAAAATTTACAGAGCAAATCCACTTTCCATACAGCAGCTCACATACATTTTGTTTCTTGACACTGACTA
>NW_006921642.1:11753249-11763292 GCF_000298275.1 Orycteropus afer afer
GCTGAGGATCACATGGTGTACCAGTTACTTGAATTAATTGTTTCCATGAATCTTTGATTTTCTTCATTCTTCTTTGTTCTGGATGAGGAGAGAACCATCGTTACATCTAGATGGTCACTTGCAAGCTTTTAAGATCCCAGTCACTACTTACCAAAGTAGGATGTGGAACAGTGTTTTAGTGTAGTATGTTATGCCAATTGAACTTGATGTCCCCTTCAACTATGGTCCAGAGTACACAATCCAACTACTCACTCCCTCTGGAGAGCTGGTGTTGCCCAAGAAGAGACTACAAACTTGACCTTTGTCAATTCTACTCAGACCTGGGAATTCTTACAGAAGATACAAATTCACTTATGAGAATATTATCTGTCAACACTCTACATGGTCTTGGACCCATTCAACCCTACACAGACTACCTAATAGTTCAGCCAGTCCACCCATCTATCAATGTTTGCCTTTACTGACATTGTAGTACTGTGTGTGTAAAAGGATTCATCTTTGTTGTCTGTACCTTCCACTCCCCTCTCTATGTCTTCCTTTTCCTCAATGCTACTGTGTTGATCACTCACATTTGGTACTTTGCCCTTCTCTACACCCAAATCAGTCCTTGCCTCTGCCTACCAGTTTTCCTTCCCTTCCCCTCCCATCCCTGATAGCCAGCAAAGAAAATTTCCTTCCATATATAAACAATTACTTGACTTTTTACAATAATGGACTAATACAATATTTGTCATTCTATGATTGACTTATTTCACTCAGCAAAATGTCCTCCAAGTTCATCCACATTATGTGGTATTTTTCCAATTCTGCGTTACTCATTAAGGTTGCATAGTATTCCATTGTGTGTATGAACCATGGTTTTGTTATTCATTCTTCTGTTGATAGGCACCTAGATTGTTTCCATCTTTTGGCTATTGTAAATAGTGCTGCAATGAACATGAGTGTGCAGATATGTTCTTGCCCAGGTTCTCACTTCTTTAGGATATATACAAAGTAATGGAATGGCTGGGTCAAATGGTATTTCTAATTCTAAATTTTTAAGGAATTGCCATACTGCTTTCCACAGTGGCTGTACCATTTTACAGTCCCACCATCAGTGTATGAGAGTCCCAATCTCTCCACATCCTCGCCAGCATATGTTATTTTCTGTCTCTTTGAACTTTGCTACTAGTGCTGGGGCAAGATGGTATCTCATTGTTGTTTTGATTTTCATCTCTCTAGGCTAATGATCATGAGCATTTCTTCATATGTTTGTTGGCCACCTGAATATCTTCTTTGGTGAAATGTCTATTCATGTCTTCTGCCCAATTTTTAATTAGATTATTTGTCTTTTTGCTGTTGAGGTGTTGGAGTTTTCTGTAAATTTAGAGATAAGTTCCTTGTCAGATATATTGTTATCAAATATTTCTTCCAAATCTGTAGGTTCTCTTTAGACTCTTTTGAAGAAGTCTTTGGAAACATATAAAAAGTTAATTTTGAGAAGGTCTCATTCATCTAGTTTCTCTTCTGCTATTTGTGGATTTTGGGTTATGCTTGATAGATTATTTATGCCATATATCAGGGCCCGTAAATTTGCCCCTAGTTTTTCCTTAAGGAACTTTATAGTTTTAGATTTCACATTTAAGTCTTTGATCCATCTGGTATTGTTTTTTGTATATGATATGAGATACAGATCTTGTTTCATTTTTATGCAAATGTATACCCAGTTTTGCTGGTACCATTGTCAAACAGACATTCTCTTCCCCATTGAATAGATTTTGACCCTTTGTCAAAGATCAGCTGATCATAGGTCGATGGATGTGTTCTCTATTCTATTCCATTGGTCTACATGTCTGTCATTATACCAATACCAGGTAGTTTTGACTACTGGTGCTGTATAGTAGGTTTTGATACCTGGCAGTGTAAGACCTCCTACTTTGTTCTTCAACATTGCTTTGCTTGTCTGAAGTCTCTTTCCTTTCCATATAAAGTTGTTGTTGTTGTTGTTATATGCCATTGAGTCAGACCCAACTCATAGGGACCCCTCCTTGGGTTTCTGAGGCAGTTTCACTATAGAAGTAAATTGCCCCATTTTCTTTCCAAGGAGTGGCTGGTGGGTTTGAACCACCAGCTTTCTGGTTAGCAGTCAAGTGCCTTAAAGCGACCAGAGCTTCCATATCCTTAAAGAATGTTGATGGGATCTGGATTGGCATTGCATTGAAGGTATAGATTTCTTTAGGTAGTACTGACATATTCACAGTGTTCAATCTTGCTATCCATGAGCATGGTATATTCTTCCATTTATGTAGATCTCTTACGGTTTCTTGAAGTAGTGTTATCTAATTTTTTTTTTATTTATTTTTTTTTTTTGTACAGGTCTTTTGTGTCCCTGGTAAGATTTATTCCCAAGTATTTTACTTTTGGGTAGCTATTGTAAATGATATTGATTCCCTTATTTCTTTTTCAGCAATGTCTTTGCTGGTGTAGAAGAACACAACTGATTTTTGCATGTTTATCTTGTATCCCTCCACTCTCAAATTTCTCAATTAGTTCCAGTAGATTTTTTACTGAGTCTCTTGGGTTTTCTAGGTATAAGATCATATCTTCAGCAAATAGGGATAGTTTGACTTCTTCCTTACCAATTTGGATGCCTTTGATTTCCTTTTCTTGCCTTATTGCCTGGCTAGGACTTCCAGCACAATGTTGAATAGAAATGGTATTAGAGGGCATTCTTGTTTTGTTCCTGTTTGCAAGGGGAAAGGTTTCAGTCTCTCTCCATGAAGAATAATGTTGGCTGTTAGTTTTGCATATATGTCCTTTATTATGTTGAGGAATATCCCTTCTATTGCTGTTTTGCTGAGAGTTTTTAGCAGAAATGGGTGCTGGATTTTATGCCTTCGTTGCATCAATTCATATGATCGTGTAGTTCTTTTCCTTTGTTTTATTTATGTGGTGGATGATGTTGATTGTTTTTCTAATGTTGAACTATCCTTGCATACCTGTTATGAACCCCACTTGGTCAAAATGAATGATTTTCTTGATATGTTGTTGGAGTCTATTGGCTAGGATTTTGTTGCAGATTTTATCATCTATATTCATGAGAGATATTGGTCTGTAATTTTCCTTTTTAGTGGTGTCTTTGGTTTTGGTATCAAAGTTATGCTTGCTTCATAAAATGAATTTGGGAGGATTCCATCATTTTCTATGTTTTGGGATAGCTTGAGTAGAACTGGTGTAAGTTTGTATCTGAAATTTTGGTACAGTTCTGTGGTGAAACTGTCTTGGCCAGGATTTTTTTGTTGGTAATTTTTTTTTGAACTGTTCAATTTCTTCTTTTATTATGGGTCTGTTAAATATTTCTTTCTTTATTATCAGTATTATTTTTAGTGTGCTTTAGGTGCAAGTTTACAGAGCAGAGTTTGTTTTACATTCAACATTTCATGTACATTTTGTTTCACTCTTCAATTTCCATCCCCAACCCTAACCCAGTCTCATTGCCTCCCTGCCCATTAACACCCCCCCATGCCCCTCATAGTTATGTACTCTTGTGTGTCCTTCATTTCCACCATGTGGATGTCACCCTTCTGGTGCCCTGTGGTTGATTGTCCCAAGGGATGCATCTCCATAGAGTATGTATGTGTGTCACCCTGGGTTGAGTAGTCTACGTGTACATCTTATTTACTATTGGGCTAAGAGTCAGCCCCTGGGAGTGAGTTTTATTCCAGGCCTGAAGTGTATTTCAGGACCATAGTATTGGGGGACCCACCAGAGTCCATCTGACCAGTAATTTTGGTCATTATAGTGGTTTTGGATTTTGTTCCACATTTTCCCTTCCACTCTATCCAGGATCTCCAGTTTTGATCCTTTCCTGAGTGGTTGGCCTTGGTAGCCAGAGACCATCTAGTTCTTCTGGTCTGAAGGTCCAGCATATCCTAGGGCTGATTGCTTCCAAATGTCCCTTTCGTTTTTCACTCTTCTTCACTTCCGATGGTAGGAAACCATTGGCTGCATCTTAGACAGCCACTTGAAAGTTTTTAAGACCCAGTCACTACTCACCAATGTAGGTGGTGGAACAAGATTTTTATGTATTTTATTTTTCCAGTTGAGTCTGGTGTCCCCAGTACTATGGTCCTGAGTTAGTAGATCTGCTGGATCTCTCTCCCACAGTGTCTGACTATCTATGAAGGATTTCTGTATGTCTGTCTTCTGTTGTTTCTGTAAGAATTGGAGGTATTTTGTATCATTGGTATCTGTGCAAGATTAGCCTCAGCTGAATCTATCCTTGGTCTAGAGTATAATCCTGTTCACTGACCCCCATCTGATATTCTCACATGTTTATGTGTTTATCTGTAGCCTGGTGTTTGGTGTTAATGGTAATGCAGTATTGTGGATATACTGGTATTAACCTCTGTCATTTATATCTTATGTGCACAATTTGGTGTCCTTCCTTTTCCTAATGTTATCATGGTGGTCACAGACTCTTTTTATACCATCCCTCCCCCCACCCACCTCAGCATGTGACCCTCAACTAGCCTGAAATTAATTCTCCCCTCTTCCCTTCCCACCCTAGTAACCTACAAAGTGATTTCCCTTCCTTAAGCAAACCCTTCTTTGTCTTTTTAAAGTAATGAGTTCATACAATATTTGGCCTTCTGTGATTGATTTATTTCACTCAGCATAATATCTTCCAGGCTCATCCACGTTGTGAGATGATTTGCATATCCTTCATTGTTCTTTAATGTGGCATGGTATTCCATTGTGTGAATTTATTATAATTTGGTTGCCCATTCATCCATTGATAGGTATTTAGGTTGTTTCCATCTCTTTGTACAGTGAATTGTGCAGCGAAGAACATAGATGTGCATATATGTTTGTACACTGCCTCTCACCTCTTTAGGATATATTGCTAGTAATGGAATTGCTGGGTCAAAGGGCATTTCTATTTTCAGTTTTTAAGGAAATGTCATACCATTTTTCACAATGGTTGTACCATTTTGCAATCCCACCAGCAGTGCACTAGAGTTCCAATCTCTCCGCAACCTCACAAGCATTTGTTATTTCCTGTCCTGTTGAACTTTGCTATTATTGGTGGGGTGAGATAATATCTCACTGTTCTGATTTGCATCTCTAATGACTAATGATCATGAGCAATTCCTCACGTGTTTTTGGTCACAGCATATCATTTTTAGTGAAGTATCTGTTCAAGTCTTTTGCTCATTTTTGAATTGGGTTGTTTGTCTTTTTTGTCTTGAGGTGTTGAAGTTTTCTATAGAGTTTGGAGATAAGTTCTAGTCAGATATGTCATAGGCAAATATTTTCTCTCAATCTGTAGGTTCTCTTTTTACACTTTGGATGAAGTCGTTTGATGTGCATAAGAAGTTAAGTTTTAAAAGATCCTAGTCATCTAGCTTCTCTTCTACCTCCTGTGCATTCTGGGTTACGTTTGACAGTCTGTTTATGCTATAAATCAGAGCTCCTAGATCTGCTCCTATTTTATCTTTGATGAATTTTATACTTTTGGGTTTTACATTTAAGTCTTTGATCCAATCTGAGTTTGTTTTTGTGTATGGGGTGAGGTATGGGTCATGATTCATTTTTCTGCAAGTGGATATCCAGCACCATTTTTTAAAGAGTCTGTCTCTTCCCTATTTAGGCTTTTGAACCTTTGTCAAATATTAGCTATCCATAGATGGATGGGTCTATTTCTTGACTTTTGAATCTGTTCCATTGGTCTATCTGTCTATCATTGTACTAATACCACCCTGTTTTTACTACTGTGCTGTATAGTAGGTTTTAACATCTGGGAGTGTGAGACCTCTCACTTTGTTCTTCTTTGATAGTGCTCTGCTTATCCGAGGTTTCTTTCCTTTCCATATGATGTTAGTAATTATTTTTTCCATGCCCTTAAAAAATATGTTCGTATCTGGATTGGCATTGGATTAAATGTGTAGATTGCATTAGATAGTATTGACATTTTCACAATATTCAGTCTACCTATCCATGAACAAGGCAGGTTCTTCCATTTATGTACAGCAGTTGTTTTCTCCTGTAGTAGCGGTTTATAGCTTTCTTTGTATAGGTCTTTTGTGTCTCTGGTAAGATTTATTCCTAGATATTTTGTCTTTTTAATAGCTATTGTAAATGGTATTGTTTCATTTATTTCTTTTTCAGAGGTCTCTTCATTGGTGTAGAGGAATCCAAATGATTTTTGTATAGTGATCTTGTATCCTACCACTTTGCTGAACCTCTCTATGAGTTCCCATAGTTTTTTTTTTTTTCTTTTTTTCTGAGTCTCTTGGGTTTTCTATACACAGGATCATATCATCTACAAATAGAGATGTTTTTACTTCCTCGTTGCCAATTTGTAAGCCTTTTATTTATTTATTGCCTTATTGCCCTCGCCAGAATTTCCAATACAATATTAAATAGCAGTGGTGATAGATTGTGTTTGTAAGGGGAATTTATTGACATGATCATGTGATTCTTTCCTTTTGTTTTGGTTATGTGGTGGATTACATTGATTGTTTTTCTGATGTTGAACCATCTTGTATGCCAGCTATGAATCCTACTTGGTCAGGATGTATTATTTTTTTGATATGTTGTTGGATTCTGTTGGCTACGATTTTGTTGAAGGTTTTTGCATCTGTGTTCACGAGAGATATTGCTCTGTAGTTTTCCTTTCTAGTGGTGCTGTTCCCAGGCTTTGGTATTAGTGTTATGCTTGCTTCATAAAATGAGTTTGGGAGTATTTAATCTTTGTCTGGGTTTTGGAACAGTTTGAGTAGTATACCTGTCAACCTTTCCCTGAATATTTGCTAAAGTTCTCCAGTGAAGCCATCAGGGCCAGGACTTTTCTTTATTCAATTTCTTCTTTTGTTATGTGTCTGTTCAAGTATTCTTTCTCTGAGTGGGATAGTTTAGGTATGTTTTGTGATTCCAAAAAGTTGTCCATCTCTTCTAGGTTCTCAAATCTGTTGGAGTATGGTTTTTCATAATATTCTGTCAGTATCTATTTTTATCTCAGTTGGTTCTGTTGTGATGACACCCTTTTCTTTTTACTATTCTTGTAACTTGCATCTTCTCTTTCTTTTATTTTGTTAGATTTGCCAATGGTTTGTCAATTTTGTTAATCTTTTCAAAGAATCAGCTTTTCGTTTTGTTGATTTTTTCTCTATTATTTTGTTTTCAGCTTCTTTTATTTCTGTTCTGATTTTTATTATTTCCTTACTTGTAGATACTGTAGGATTCTTTTGTTGTCTTTTTCTAATTGTTGGAGTTGTTGAGTTAAAGTGTTGATTTTGTTTCTTTCGTCTTTTTTGATGTATCCATTTATTGCTATAAACTGACTTCTGAGTATTGCTTTCACTGTGTCCCACAGGTTTTGGTATGATGTGTCTTCATTCTCATTTGTCTCTAGGAACATTTTTTTTTTAATTTCACTTTTTATTTCTTATATTACCTGGTAATTTTTGAGCAGTGTATTGATAAACTTCAACTTCCACATGCTTAATGATTTTCCTTTGATCTTCCTATTATTAATTTCTAATTTCGTAGTATTGTGGTCCAAGAAGATTCTTTGTAGCATTTCAATATTTTTTTTAATTTATTGAGGCTTGGTTTATGTCCTAACATATCATGTATTCTGGAGAATGTTCCATGTGCACTGGAGAAGAATGTGAATTATGCTTTTGTTGTGTGGGATGCTCTGTATATGTCTATTAGGTCAAGTTGGTTGATTGTGTTGTTGAGTTCTGTATGTTTGTTGCATGTTTTTCTAGATGATCTGTCCCTCCTTAAAAGTTGTGTGTTAAAGTCTCCTGCTATTATTGTAGAGTTTTCTGTTGGTCCTTTTAATTCAATTAATATTTGCTTCACATATTTTGGAGCACTTTCATTGGGTACATAGATATTTACTATCATGATATCTTCTTAAGAGTTCTGTTGTCTTAGTACCTAAAGCATTTGGCTGTTAACTAGAAGACTGGTGGTTCAAACCCCACCAGCCACTCCTTAGAAGAAAGGTTGGACAATCTACTTCCATAGTGATACTGCCTCGGAAACACAAGGAGAGGTAGCTGTGAATAGAAATTGACTTGGCCTCAGAGAGTTTGGTTTAGGAGCTCTGGTAGCAGTTAGCTTGGTTTAGGAGCTCTGATAGTCTAGTGTCTAAGACATTTGACTGCTAACCAGAAGGCTGGTGGTTTAAACCCACCAGCTACTCCTTGGAAGGAAAATGGGACTATCTATTCCCATAGGGACACTGCCTTGGAAACAGAAGGAGGGATTGCTGAGTAAGAACTGACTCAATGGCAGTAATTTTTTTTTTTTTTTTTTAATGTCTTCTTGGTCAATTGACCCTTTGTTCATCATATAGTGTCCTTCTTTGTTTTTTATGTTGGTTTTCACCTTAAAGACTATTTTATTAGAAATCAGCATTGCCAGTCCTGCCCTAATTTTTGTTACCATTGGCTTGGTATTTTCTTTTTTGCAACCCTTAACCCTTAATTTGTTTTTATCTTTGTGTCTAAGGTGGGCTCTGATAGACAGCATACCAATGGTTCTTTTTTTCTTATCCAGTCCATGACTTTTTTCTCTTGATTGGTACTTTTAGTCCATTCACATGGAGCGTAATTAGTGATAGGTATGAATTGATTGCTGTTACTCTATTGTGTTTTTTTTGCCGTGTTGTTGGAGTTTCCTTGGTCCATATACTTTTCTGTGCTGAGTTTGTTTTGTTGTCAAGTGTTTCCTCTCTTTTCTTCTTTATTATTGGTTTTGCACTTAGTAAACCCATATCTTTTCCTTCCTTCTGGATTTGCTTAGGGGGATTGTTAATTTTCTCTGTGGTTACCTTGGAGTGAATTCTTGTCTCTATATTTTTGGAACTGTTCTGTGAAGACATTGTCCTGTTTTCCTCTCCTTTTGGAAGTTTGTACCTAGAATTTTTATTCCCTCTGTTTGGTTAGTTGCTGTTGTTGGGTGCAGATTAGCTTCCTTGATTTTTATTGCACAATGTTTTATGATCTTATTTTGAGTGTCTATTTCTTATTTTCTTTTACTGTTGATGTCATGTGTCCTGACTTTGTTATTTTCTGTCATGGGTTCTCTATTGGAAGGAATTCCTTAAGCATTTCTTTTAGGGTTGGTTTGATTTTAACAAAATCCCTTAATGTCTGTTTGTCTGAGCATATCTTGATTTCACCCTCATATTTGAAGGGCAATTTGGCTGAATATAGGATTCTTTGTGGGAAGTTCTTTTCCTTTAGTGTTTTATATATGCTGTACCATTACCTTCTTGCCTGCATGGTTTCAGCTGAGTAATCAGAGCTCAGCTTAATTATTTGATTATTGTAAGTGATATTTCTTTAGTCCTGGGCAGCTCACAAGATTCTTTTCTTTTTTTTTTTTTTTTTTTTTTTTTGTCTTTGGTTTTGGAGAGTTTGATTATGATATGTCTCAGTGTTTTTCTCTTGGGATCTAACCTGTATGGGTGTTCTGGTTACTCAATGCCACTCTGACAATAATATACCACAGATAGGATGACTTTAACAAACAGAAGACTATTCTTACAATTTGGAAGTTTTAAGTCCAAATTCAAAGTGCCAGGCTCTAGGGGCTGAGTGAAAGCCCTTCAACCTTAGGCTTCAGCTCTGCCTCTAGCTCCTGGCCCACTAGCGCTAGAAGCATTTCTTCACTCAGACAGCTACTGGCTGCTGAGGCTGCCAAGCCCAAGGTTGACAAGTGAAAAACCACAGTTCCGATGTTACCAAACCACACGGCAGGCCACTAATTCAATTCTCTTATAAGTACCCAGGTGGGCAGAGCATGGCAGGCTGCTGACCAATGACATAGCTACATGCAGGGTTCAAGCATGCCATAAGCTGCAGACCAATTCCCAAGGCATCTGCTTATATACAGGAAGCAGACCACATTCTCTAAGGCAGCTACTCAGCTGCTCAAAGTAGATTCCACCATGGAGTTGATTACCAGTCTCATCATGGGGAATACTACATCCAGCTGCCCAGCTACTCAACCAGGCCTGGCCCATTGACACACCAACTGAA
>NW_006921642.1:11763541-11770433 GCF_000298275.1 Orycteropus afer afer
AAGGGATTTGTCTTCTAGTTGGGAAATGCATTCTTCAGTCATTTCTAGCCTATTCTTTTGTGCTTCCACTGTGTTGTGTAATTGTGTAATTTTGATGTTCATCTTTTGGATTTCTAACTGCTGTTTTTGTATGAGTTCTGATTGTGTATTAATCTTATTTTGTTCTTGAATGGTTTTCCTGAGTTCTTCTAGGGTAGTATCTGTGTTCTTGACTCTGTATGGAGTTTCCTTAAGCTCTTGTCGAGTTCTTTACACATACCTTCTAAATTCCTTCTCAGAAAATCCTATTGCCTCCTCTTCCTCCGTGTTTAATGAGAACTTTGTTTGGGATTTTAATTCTATTGTCTTATCCTGTTTTTTGTTTGTTAGTTTGCCTGATTTGAGAGATTGGCTGTTGTTTCCTAGACATTTTGAAGTTGTCTTTAACTGTTACTTATATATTGATTTGTTTTGTCTTGGTATTATGATTTAATATTTTTGGAAAGGTGGAGCTGGTGTATTTTATTTTTCTGGTTATTAATTCAGGTGTGCTGGGTTGCTCTGCAGTTTTCTTTGTCATGACGGAATCACTGTGTGGAATATGGATGCAGGTTTCTCTTTGTCATTAAGGGAGTTTATGATTTAAACTGGCAGGTGTTACAGTAGCGTAATGTGGCTTTTCTATTGCACGAGGAAGGGGAGAGGCAGGGAAAGGAGGAAGAAAAGAGAAAAAGTAAAATAGCTCCAAGGTGCCAGAAGCCATTTCCAGTGCTTTGAGTGGCCTGCTAATGATGACATTATACTGTTACTTACAGGCCCACAGCTCAAGTTCAGCAAAGACTCCAATTGTTAGGGGTCGCCACTTTCTGTCAGGTTCAGTCAGCCACAAAAACCTCACCCTCCAGGCCCCTTTGTGCCAAAAAGCTAACCAAGGATAACTGCCCTGATTCATAACCTGAGTTCATTCCAGGACCCTCCCACTTGTGGCATGATTCTCCTCTCTGGTCCCGATTCAGTGGCACCTGAAGCCAGGGAGGTGTCTGCTCCATTCCAGCGGTCCCAAGTTTACCAATAAAACCAGATGCTGACAGTTAATCCACAGAGTGGCTGCAGGTCCTCTGGTGCATTCTCTTCACTGCCCCAGGGAGGCCTTTGATTTCCCATCTTGCTGGCCAGAAGGCACTCCTCAGAGTAGGTTAACCTGTATTTTTTTTTTTTTTTTCCTCTTTTCTGTGTAATTTCACCCTCTCTTTCACCCTTTTAATCCTACTCCTCTGGGCTTGGTGTTCTCTGACTTAATTAGCTGTTCAGAGTTCCAGAAACCCTGCTTCAAACTGCTGAAACTAGTTTTTCAGGCACTAAGATGCTAGATGAAATTAATGTGTACACTACAGGAAAAACACCATTTTCCTCTCCCTCTGTTCAGCTTTTCCACCTTAATCTGTGTCAGTTTAGGTATGTAGTGTATTTCTAGAAATATTTCCATTTCTTCCATATTCTCAAATTTGTTAGAGTGCAGTACTTCATAGTATCCCAATTATTATCCTTTTTTTTTTTTTTCAGTTGGTTCTACTGTGATGTGGCACATTTTGTTTCTTATTTGTGTTATTTGTATTCTCCTCCTCTTTTCCTTGTTAAATTTGCAAGTCATTTGTCAATTTTATAAATATTTTCACAAAACTAACTTCAAGTCTTGATTTTTTTCTATTGTCCTTCTATTTTCTGCTTCATTGATTTCTACTTGAATCTTTATTATTTACTTCCTTCTAGTGATTGTAGGCTTTTCTTGCTGTTCTTTTTCTAATTGTTGGAGATATTGGTTTAAGGTATAGATTTTAGCTTTTTATTCTTTTTTCATGTCTTCATTTAATGCTATAAATTGACCTCTGAGCATTCGTTTTCTGTGTCCCAAAGATTTTGGTATATTATGTTTTCATTTTAGCTTGATTCGAGGAATTTTTTAATTTCATTTTTTTTTATTTCTTCTCTTACCCAGTTTTTCTTAAGGAGGGTGTTATTCAGTTTCCATGTGATTGCTCTTTTTCCATTGATCTTCCTTTTGTTGATTTCTGATTTGATAGATGCTTTGCAGTATCTCAAGGTTGTTTTTTTTTTTTTTTTTTTAATTTATTAAGGCTTGCTTTATGGCCTAATATATGGCTTATCTTGGAGACTGTTCCATGTGCACTGGAAAAGAATGTATATTGCGCTGTTGTTGGGTGAAGTGCTCTAAGTAGATGTCTATAAGGCCAAGTTGGTGGTTTGTATTATTTAGCTCTTCTGCATCTTTGTTGAGTTTCTTTGCAGTTGTTTCATCTTTCATTGAAAGTGGTGTATTTGCATTTTAATTCTGTTAAAATCTAATTTATGTATTTTGGGGCTCTTTCATTGGGTCCATAAGTATTAATTGTGGTGATGTTCTTGTTCAATTGGTCCTTTACTCATTGTATAATGTTTTTCCTTATCTCATACAGTGGTTTTTAATCTTAAAGTCAATTTTATCAGATATTAATATTACCACTCCTGCTCTTTTTTGGTTTCCATTTGCTTGATATATGTTTTTCCAACCATTGATTTTTTTGTTTATTTCTGTCTTTCTCTCTAAGGTGTTTCTCTTGTAGACAACATATTGATGGGTTATGATTTCTTACCCAGTTTGCAACTCTCTGTCTCTTGAGTGGTGCATTTAATCTACTGAGATTCAGTTTAATTTTCAACAAGTATGGTTGAAAACCAATTGGTTGCTGTCATTTTCTTCTGTGTTTTTTCATGGTGTTTCTGGTTTCTTTGTACCTTCTAATTTTCTGTGCTGAGCTCATTATGCTTATGAATCATATTATCATTTACTTTGTTGCTATTGTTACAGTATTTGTTAAATATTTGTGCTTGTCCTCTTTTTCATTGTGATGTGATGATTTATATTTACTCTGTGAGGTTATCCTGTGATTTATTATTTTCTCCTCAATTTTAGAACAGTACATTCTATCTTGCCACTCTCTTGACTTCTTCAGCATTTAGACTTTCTGTAACTACACTATTTTTCCCCTCTTTTTGGTTTGTAGTTATCTTCATTTGCCAATTGATGTCTCTGGTTCCCTGTTTACAATCTTGTAAGGTTTATTTTACTTTAGATACTTTCTTAGGTATGTTGGTGTCTGGCTTATGTCATCTTGTATATTAATGGTTGGTTGTTGTTTGATATTACTGGTTCTCTGTTCTAAGGACTCCCTTTAGTTTCTCTTGTAAGGTTGGTCTGGTTTTTACAAATTCCCTTAATTTTTCCTTGTATGGAAATCTCTTAATTTCACCAGTATATTTGAGGGAAAGTTTTGCCAAGTATATAATTCTTGGATGGAAATTTTTCTCTTTCAGGGTTTAATACATACCATCTCATCACCTTCTTGCTTGCATGGTTTCTGCTGATAAATCAGAACTTATTTTTATTGGTCATCCTTTGTAGGTAACATCATTTTTCATGTGCTGCTTTTAGGATTCTTTCTTTGTCTTTGGTTTTGGTGAGTTTGATGACATATCTTGGTAATTTTATTTTGGGATCTATCTCAGGTAGCATAGTGCCTAAGACACTTGACTGCTAGCCAGAAGGCTGGTGGTTCAAACCCACCAGCCACTCCTCAGAAGGAAGGTTGGGCAATCCTACTTCCATAGTGATACTGCCTCAGAAACCCAAGGAGGGGTCGCTCTGAGTCGGGGCCAACTTGACGGCACATAATAACAACAACATCCTGTTTGGGGTTCATTTGACTTCCTGAATAGATATATTCTCATCTTTCATCATATCAGGTAAGTTCTCTTTCAACAAATCTTGGACATATTTCTCAGTAGTTTTCTTTTTTTTTTTTTCCTGTTCTGAAATTATGATTATATGTAAGTTATTCTTTTTGATGGTATCACACATGAACTTTAGGCTTTCTTCATTTTATTTTGATTTTTTTTTTCCTGAATGATTCCTTTCCAGAGAAGTATTCAGGTATTTGTCTTCAATCTCATTAATTCTATCTTCCATTGATTCAGTTCTTCTCCTTTGCCATTTCAATGTGTTACCTATTTCTGAAAGTTTAGTATTAATATTCTTGATTTCTATCTGTAGATTTTGTATCATTTCCTATTTTTCATTTATTTTGTGATTTTGTTTTGCATTTTCTTCTGAAATTGTTCTAAGGTTTTGTCAGCATTTTCCTTATTTTTGTCAGTATTTCCCTTGATATCTCTCTCAATCCTTTGAAGATACCTAAATATATTCTTTTGAATTCCTTATCAGGGAGTTCCAATGCTTCTTCTTTTTCAAAGATGTGTTCTAGTTCTGTATCCTGCTCCCTTGTTTATACCACTTTATCTTGCTTTTTTTGTGTGGACTGTGCTGGTCTATTGTCTCCAAGACATTGTGACATTGTTAGATCTCTGCGAACTACTTGTGAATAATGGCTAAGAGTGAGTCAAGTTCTTCTTGGTGATCATTTATTGCTGGCTGGTTGGTGGAAAAGGAAATGATGGCTTCACTCAGTAAGTGGAGCTGTAGGTGTGGGTGTGGTTGCATTGTATGGGCATGGTTGCTGTCTCCCACCCAGTTAGACAAAAACAAAGATTGAAAAATAATCAAAAAAGTAAAAGAAAGTGGGGAAAAAAAAAAAACATAAACACATAGAAGCTATTACCAGTAAAGGAACAAAGAAAAGAAAAGAAACAAAACAAATAGCTGTAATATCTGGGGAGGGAGCAATAAAAGAAAAGAGGTAGAGTAGGAGAATAATGATGAAAAAAATGGGAAAAATGCAAAAAGAAAAACAAGGAATGGAGTTAACTATAAGAAAGAAAAAAAAAGGGGGAACCAGGAACAGGAAGGAGTGAAAAAGCTGAAAATTAGAACCTTGGAAGGGAAGAATAAAGGATAATAATAATAAAAAAGATAAAAATAAAAAGGCATCCAGTCTCCCTCCGAAGACACAGACTGGGATGGAATTCCTGAAGGCCCAGAAGGTGGATGGGAGTGGTGACAGATAGCTGCACCTCCATTCACCAACAGGGTATTAGAGTAACAGGGGGAATAGTGCACCTTTCCAGTCCTTTGTGTCTGGAATGTCCTTGTGGTTCCCAGCAAGTAGAGCCTATTCTTAGGTTCCTGTAATCTGAAAGAGTGCTGTCACTTTAAATATCCAAAATGATGCAACCGCCTGTACACATTCAAAATGGCTGTGCTCTCTGGACAGGCAAATTCAAAAGCTCAGCCTGCCTTCCTCTTCAGTGCTTCCACTTTTATTCACTGGCCACTAGTGGAGTTCTCTGTGTAGCCCACAGCTAGCAGCACTGATTTTTAGGTTAAGTTTTAGGTCCTAACACAACTTGGTAGTGTAGTGCCTGAGGCATTTGACTGCTAACCAGAAGGCTGGAGGTTCAAACCCACAAGCCACTCCTTGAAAGGAAGGTTGGGCAATCTACTTCTGTAGTGATATCGCCTCAGAAACCTAAGGAGGGGTTGCTATGAGTTGGATCCAACTCCACAGCAGTGAATTTGGCTTTTTTGGTTAACACCACTTGGCTAACTTGTCTGTTGGTTTGTCCTACCATGGTGACATGTTGATGTGAGTTTTGAGGCTGAGCCACTGGTGTTCAAACCCAGCGAGATGCACATGGTGCATAGGTATCATCCCAGCTTACAGATGAGACAGACTAGGAAGAAGGAAGAGGCCATCTACTTCTCAAAGAATTGGCCAGGGAAAAACTTATGAATAGCAAGGAAGCACTTTCTGATACATTACCGCACAAATTTACAGTCTGGTTAGGTTAGAAGACTCTCAAAATAGGACTGGGAATGAGATGCATCATCTGAGTAAACCCAGCCTTATTCCTGTGGATAAGGTAAAGCTTTCGAGACCTCCATTTGCTGATGTGGCACCACTCAAATTAAAGAGAAACAGTTGCAGACATCCATTAATCATTGGAACATGGAATGTACGAAGTATGAATCTAGGTAAATTGGAAGTTGTCAAAAATGAAGTGGAACACATAAAGATTGATATCCTCAGCATTAGTGAGCTGAAATGGACTGGTTTTTGCCATTTTGAACCAGACAACCATGTGATCTACAATGCCGGGAATGACGGTTTGAAGAGGAATGGCATGGCATTCATCATCACAAAGGATATTTCAAGATCTGTCTTGAAGTACAATGCTGTCAGTGATAGGATAATATCCATATGCCTACAAGGAAGACCCATTAATACAACTATTATTCAAATTTATGCACCAACCACCAAAGCCAAAGATGAGGAAATTGAAGATTTTATCAACTTCTGCAGTCTGAAGTTGACAGAACATGCAATCAGAATGTGTTAATTATTACTGGTGACTGGAATGCAAAAATTGGAAACAGAGAAGAATCACTTCAGGTTGGAAAATGTGGCCTTGGCGACAGAAATAGTGCTAGAACTCGCATGGTAGAATTTGGCAAGACCAACAAGTTATTCATTGCAAACACCTTTTTTCAACAACACAAACAGTGGCTGTACATGTGGACCACACCAGATGGAACACACAGGAATCAGATTGACTACATCTGTGGCAAGAGGCAGCGGAAAAGCTCAATATCTTCAACCAAAACCAGGGTAGGAGCTCATTGTGGAACAGACCATCAACTACACATATGAAAGTTCAACTTCAAGTTAAAGACAATTAAAACAAGTCCAAGAGAGTCAAAATATGATCTTGAATATATCCCTCCTGAATTTAGAGATAATCTAAAGAATAGACTTGATGCATTGAACACCAACAATTAAAAACCAGAAGAATTGTGGGAGGATATCAAGAACATTATCCATGAAGAAAGCAAGAGATCACTAAAAGATGAGAAAAGAAGAGAAGACCAAAATGGATGACAGAAGAGACTCTGAAACTTGCC
>NW_006921642.1:11771890-11782335 GCF_000298275.1 Orycteropus afer afer
CTGGACAATGAATAGGGAAGACGGAAGAAGAGTTGATGCTTTTGAGTTGTGGTGCTGGCAAAGAATGCTGAAAGTACCATGGACTGCTAAAATAACTAACAGATCTGTCCTGGAGGAAGTGCACCCGAAATGCTCCTTGGAAGCCAGAATGGCCAGACTTCATCTCACCTATTTTGGTCATGTTGTCAGAGGGACCATTCCTTAGAGAAGGATGTCATGCTTGGTAGGGTGGAGGGTTGATGAAAGATGGAGAGGCCTTCAATGAGATGGATTGACACGATGGCTGCTATGATGGGCTCAGGTATAGCAGGGATCGTGGAGCTGGCGCAGGATCGGGCAGTGTTTCGTTCTGCTGTGCATGAGGTTGCTATGAGTCGGAAATGACTTGACGGCACCTAACAACAACAACTTGGCAATATCCAAGCTGTCTGTACCATCAGGATTGTTGACAGATCACAGCCCCGTATATCTCCTTTTTGGTGTTTTCATGCAGGTTCTTCCACTAGTTGAGGTTTAGTCCACTTCTGTTTCCTTCCTTTCAAAGCTCAGGGCTCCAGGATGATCTTCTGTATCTGTTTGAATTAGTTCCCCTTTTCTTTGTTGAAGAGGGTGTGTATAGGCTGTCTGTTTATTCCATCATCTTACCAGAAACCCTCCAAGTTTTTTTTTTGTTGTTGTTGTTATTGTTGTTTGTTTGTGTCTTTGTTTGTTTGTTTTAACATTCCTACACTCATTTTCTGAGTTGCTCCTCATTAACACAAACTCACTACCCCCTAAGGTTCACATTCAATCCTTTGAGTTGCTGTCATCTTGATCCCGAATATACAGTTCTTAAAAGACCTGTCAATGCAAAGTTGAACCTGTTAAAGTTCAGTGCAGACTTGTTTTACTTGTTAAGCTAAACCACTGTTTGATTCTAAGAAGACTTTAGGAGATATTTTTGTCTTGAGGTTTGTCAATTATTTCAGGGCAATGATTTCAGTTGTTCATCTACTTTCCACAGCTCCAGAAAGTCTAGAGTTCATGAGAATTTGGTATTCTGTTCTGCACTTTCCCATTTTGATCGGGATTCTTCTATGTAATACTTGATCAAAATGCTCAGCAATGTTAGCTAGGCACCATCCTGTTCTCATCTCATGGCAACAGAAGCAGCCATTCATGAAGGCAAGTTTTGTCTGTACTTTTGGTTCTTATTATATCATAGTAAATAGCATTGCCTAAAGAGTCTTAAAAAAAAATCATAGACTCACATAAATTATTGCTTTGGGGGATGTTTATCCCTGAAGATTATTCTTAGACAATCAAGACAACATACAAAACATAGACAATCCAGACAACATACAAAATATACAAATTATGAAATTATTGGCTATTTTCTTATAAGCCATGCCATATGTACTGAAGTTGCAGATAAGTGAAATGGTTTGGCAAGAAATAACACATGAAAGAATGTAACTACTTCAGAAAAAAATGTAGCTGGTTCTAAGAAGATATGCATTGGAGAACTGATGGATCACCTTCATGGTCACAAATGTGCTCCATACATACTAACATCTCAAAATGTCAGCATAGAAAGAGAGATAGATAAAAGTCAGCACGCCTTGTGAGGAACTGACTCTTCCTTGAGACTAATTGCATACTTTAGAAACCTTCAAAATTTAAAACATGCCTGTTAGTAACAAAGGAGACAAGTGCTTATATTATATGTCCTTAATTTTGCTTATTTCTATTCTGTTGCTTGCTGATGGATGGAAAAACTTGCTTGCTGAATGATGGAAGGCTAATCCATATCAAAAATAACCTTAGTCAGTGGGTTGCCATTCTCACCAATACGAGTATCAGAATGAAGCTTTGAAGTCTGGCTTGGCTCATTTTGTTTTCTCTTGAAACAACCCTGATTTAGTTTTTGGACTTTATCATAAATAAACTTTTCTTACATTTTCTGTTACTGTTCTGATATTTTTATTCATTTACACACAACTACTTCTTTACTTAAAATAAAAAAAAAAAAATTATCTAGTTAGAACAAATTTAACTATTTATTGAACCCAGATAGATATGTTATATCTTCACACCCCAACATTTTTCTACTCTCACCTTGAAACTTTATCCTGTACAAAAAGGGGAAAAACAACAACTTCTAAATGCTATGAGAAATGTATATTGTAGATTTTATATAAGATTTCACTGGGATAAGAAAAGAACTTTGCTTGCCACAAAGCAAGAGTAACAAAAATCCTTTCTAGATGCCTATGTCCATACTACAAAGTTCCTCTCCATTTTGCAATCACCATTATCCGTCCATCTCTTTCTCCCTCAGTACCTTTCAAAGCTTTTGTATATAAAGAAATTCAGCTTTACATCTCTTCCTATTTACCCAACTAAAATCCATACCCAGTTACTCTAATATATCTTTTTCAAAATGCTAGTCTATATAATGCCTCCTCACTGCTCACCAAGTCCAGATAGAATGTTCCTCAAGAGTGTACTTTGTACAGGTTGGTCACAAAATGGATTATCAAAGGTATTCATCCATCTTCCTAAGGGGAATGGTGTTGCTAAGATTTTCTCCTTTTGACTTTAACCTTCTCTGAAAAAATATCCAGTGTCTTTGGAAAGACTACTACATGTTTCTTTGTAAGGTATAGATACAGACAATATAAAGACAGTATTATAAGGGCCTCCCTTAAATTAAGGCCTGGAATTCCTCTGTGCTCAGCATCATTTTCTCTTTCTTTCAAAAACATTATTTAATAACCCCCAAGCCCTTTTCATGCTACCTTTATATTAGCTATAAAATTCACTAAGTATTTTTTAAATATTATTTAACTGAGAAATGTATTTAAAATTATATAAATAAACTTCTGTTGTCAGGTATATTAAAAATATCAACTAAATCTAAATAATGTAAGAAAGAATGAGAGAAATTTTATATAATAGAATATCCATGTTTGTATCTCATACAGTAATAGATTATCTTGCAATTTGTGGTATAGCTTGCTACTTTATTTTCTAATGCACATATTGGCAATTTTTTTTTTGTTTTTCTGTGTGTGTGTGTGTGTGTGTGTGTGTGTGGCAGATTACATATCTTTGTTAACTTATTTGTTGAAGGAATGGCTGTGGTCAGAAACACACAGTAATACCTGTCTACTCTTAATTTAACTACACCTGTATTTAAGTGTGATCAATCTCAAAAAAATATTCCTATCATGTTCTTACTAGGAAGATGATGGACTGACCTTGAACTATTTAATATGTTCTATATTAGTTATTTGTAATCCAAATCTGCTTTTGTACCAAGGTGTGTAGTCAACGAACGTGCACATTTCTTTAAAATCTTTCACCTGAATTTCATTCTTATCACACAAAAAAAGGTGTTTCATTGAATCTTAGACCAAAACAGAAAAAGAAGAAATTGGATTTCAGTGAATTCTCATATTTAATTGCTATAAAAATAGTTTTACATAATTTCTGCTTCTCATCTCATTTTTTTATCATCTCCCTAATTATATGATCTTTTAGCCATAAAAACACAAGAAAACCAAACAAATATTCAGTTTTGAGTCATGGCATAAAAATTAACTGGCAGATATAATAAGTCATAGATTATTGAAAAAATAATAACTTAGAATTTGCCTTACTTCTGGGTTTTCCACCTTGGACATGATTGGAGCTGGACCATAATTTCTTATATATAGTTCACATTTTGGTTCATACCACTTTATAAAACATGAATAGGTTAATTTAACAATTATGCTACAGTCAGTGTCAAAACTTCAGAAAGTTAATAAAACTTTTATTCATGCAGTGTAATTATTTTTATTTAATTGCCCTCTTAAACTTTTTCAACAAATACTGAAACCTTGGGTGTCTGAGGGGTTTAAATGGTATCCAGAGATTCAAAGGCTGCTAAAGGGAAAGGATCATTACATTGAGAAGGGTTAAAAGCAAGAAAACATTTTAGGGGTGGGGTGGATTATGCCAAAATAGTAGTTGAGGGAATAGGTACATTTAGTTAAAAAGGAAATTGAAACTGAAATATTACCTTGGGAGACATTTTGTAACTGAGAATTTAGAAGTCTTCAGAAAATACCATTTGAAAATATGTGGAAGGTCTTTAATGGACTCATGTTAATATTAGACCAGCTAAATATTCACAAGAATATTTTAAGAAAAATATAATCGCTGTATTGTTGAAGAAATAGACTTAGTGACCTGAGAAGTCTTTTACTTCTGTAGCTTATATAATGCTGTTATTTGCTCTATCTATATGATAAACCGTTAAAAAAAAAAACTGCATTATATTAAATTACTTAAATAGAATCAGTTGACAATAAAAGGTATGTACAAATCAGAAACAGATGTCATGCAGATTGTTAACCAGGAAAAAGAGTAATAATTTGAAAAATAGAGATATGCTATTATAATATGAATTATTCAAATAAGGCAAAATTCCATGAATCAATTTTGAGATGACATTTGGTTACAGTTCTAGCTCTCTCCTTTAACTAGCTCTGACTGCTGAGTTTTTAAATCCATAATGTTACAGTATTAAACTACATGCTATTAAAGTTATTTCAACTCTTATAGTAAAATAAGTATGTGATTCAAATTGTGTCATGTAAGTGTCAGGACAGAACCTCAAGGTGCACACTGGTTAAGTGTTCAGCTACTAACTGAAAAGCTAGTCGTTAGAACCCACCATCTACTCTGTGGGAAGAAAATGTGGCAGTTGGCTTCCTTAAAGATTTATAGCTTTGGAAAATCTATGGAGCAATTCTACCCTCCCCTGTAATGAAAAAACCAAACTCCAGCCATCAAGTTGTTTCCAACTCATGGTGACCATATAAAACAGAACAAAACTGCCCTGTAGAATTTCCAAGGCTATAAACCTTTGAGGAGACAGACTGCTACATCTTTCTCCCATGGAGTGGCTGCTGGGTTTTAACCATGGACCCTTTGGTCAGCAGTTGAGTACTTTAACTGTTATCTAAGGTTATTATAAAGATACTGAGTCAGAATGAGTCTATGATAATAACTTTTAAGTGTTTTGATAGCAAATGCATTGCTGTTTCTATATACATATTGATGTATATTGATGGTATTAATCTGAGAAGCTCATTATTAGACAATTAAACTTGTGACGCTGCAGTTGACAATGTAGAGTGGGAAATGTACTTTTTTTTTTTTTTTTTTTTTCCCAAAAGCAAAATTGTTAGGATTTTATTTCCTCATTAGATGGAATTTCCAGTGTAATAGTAAAACCTCATAACTACATCAAATGCTTCACATTTCAGTATTTTGTACTAATATATTTTTTAATTAACTTTTTATTGTGACTTGGGTGAAAGTTTATAGAGTAATTGGTTTTTCATTCAACTGTTCATATGCCTTTTGTTTTGCAACATTGATTAGTCCCACAATGTAACAGCACTCTTCCCACTATTCCCTGTGGTTACCATTTCTCTTTGTCCTTCTTTTCTATCTATTCCTGCCTTCTCTGAGTTTTATCCCTAGTGGCATAGTTGGTAAGATATTTGGGTGCTAATTAGAAGGTCAGAGGGCAAACTCACCAGCTGGTCCACAGGAAAAATATGAGGCAATCTATTTCTATACAGATTTAAAGCCTTAGAAACCCCATGGGCATTGTTATGATTCAACTTGATGGCAGTGGAGAGCTCTAATATATACATGGACATTTTTACAGCATACCCTACGCCATGAGAATCATAGCTTTGCTGCCACATACCTAGGTGATGGGGTGAAGTAACATATCCCCGGGGGCGGGGTAGATCAGAATACATTAGGATACCATGAGATGTACTTATTAGGATTAAATGCCCATGTTTCATAAAAGTGGAAAAAATATTCATCATAATGTTAATTTTAAATAATTCTATTTTCCCCTTTACATATGTCTATACTCTCCGTAGGAGCTTTGGTAGCATAGTGCCTAAGGCTGCTAACCAGAAGGCTGACAGTTCAAACCCACCAGCCACTCCTCAGAATGAATGTTGGGTAATGTACTTCTGTAGTGATACTGCCTCGGAAACCCAAGGAGGGGTCGCTATGAGTTGGGGCCGACTCGACAGCATATAACAACAACAACAACAACATACTCTCCATATTCTTTGCAATGGAATATGTAGTTAAATTTACTTACTAAATATTGAATGACCAAAAATACTAACAGAAATATATATTATTACATCCATAAACACAAATCATATATAATAGATTTAAAATTGATTTGTAAATTAAATTATATTTTTTCAATTATATTTCCTCTTTGAAAATAGAGGAAAGTGAGAGTTTGAAATCAAGTGACCAGGACTCAATTATAGAAAGTCAGAAATATTTTTATCAATGAGGAAGGGAAATTAATGAAGGATAAAAAATATTTTTTACAGATATTGCTTTATTATTAATTGTCATAACTAGTTTAAAATAACTAATTTATTAAAAATCTTCTATGACTAATGGTATTATAGCAATGAGAAATGGTGAAAATTCAAGGATAAATCCTTAAAAAAGTAGACAGTGAAAGAAATTATGAAAAACAAGGGAGTAAAATAATACCACTCCTTAACTTCTTGAAAGCTGGACTATATGAAGAAGAGCATGGCATCAGGATTGAAGGAAAACTCATTAACAACCTGCAATATCCAGATCACACGACTTTGCTTGCTGAAAGTGAAGATGACTTGAAGCACTGCTGATAAAGATTTAAGACTACACTCTACAGTATGGATTACACCTGAACATAAAGAAACGAAAATCCTCACAACTGGACCAATAAGCAGCATAACAATAAATGGAGAAAAGATTGTAATTGTCAAAGATTTCCTGTTACTTAGTTCCACAATCAACATCCATGGACGCAGCAGTAAAGACATCAGAAGACATAATGCCTTGGTAAATCTACTGCAAAAGACCTCTAAAGTGCTGAAGAACAAAGATGTCCCTTTGAAGACTAAGCTATATCTTATCCAAACAAAAATGAAAAAAACGAACTCACTTCCATCAAGTTGATTCCAACTCATAGTGACCTCTTTGGGTTTCTGAGGTGGTAAATCTTTATGGATATAGATTGCCCAGTTTTCCTTCCATGGACTGGCTGGTGAGTTTAAACCGCCAACCTTCTGGTTAGTAGTCAGATGCTTTAGGCCCTATGTCACCAGAGCTCCTTGTACTTCACCCAAGCCATAGTATTTTCAATCACTTGATACACATGTGAGAGCTGGGCAAAGAATAAGGAAGACTGAAGAAGAGTTGATGCTTTTGAGTTGTGGTGTTGGTGAATAATACTAAAAGTATCATGGACTGCCAAAAGAACTAACAAATCAGACATGCAAGAAGTGCAGCCAGAATGTTCCTTGGAAGCAAGAATGGCCAGACATCGCCTGACCTTCTTTGGTCATTTTGTCATAGGGGATCATTTCCTGGAGATGGATATCATGTTTGGTAAAGAGGAGGGCCAGTGAAAAAGAAGGCCCTCAATGAGATGGATTGATATAATGGCTGCAACAGTGGTTTCAGATATAACAAGGATTATGAGTCTAGCATAGGACCAGGCAGTGTTTCATTCTGTTGTACATAGGGTCACTATGAGGAGGAGCTGACTCGATGGCACCTAACAATACAACAACTGGATATCATAGTCAGAGTATAACTAAATTAGAATTAATAAAAATGTATGCAATAAAATAATAAAAGTTAAGTATGTTAGGGTGGATGAGGACCTTACTAGAGAAGAAACCAGAGTTGAGTGGAAATTTATGATAATTTCAATATCAATTTATGATAATCTCAGTAACTTCAATATTCATAAAATTTGCTGCAGAAGTTAATAATGTGGACAAGAGTGTTGCAATGCAATTCCTAAACTACATAATAGAAACAACTGGTTTTGAATATACTCCATGAGTGTCAGTTTCCATTTCCTTCAGACTGAATTCATCACTAGAACATCTAGTTCAAATACCTGGCATAAACTATATATTGATTTTGAACAAGATCATGAACAAGAGTTCAAAGTTATTGAAAAGTGTTCCAGGTAAGGGGAGTAGCAGGAAGAATGTTTTTCCTTTTCTTCATTCATCCTTCTTGCTATTATTTTACTCATGAAAAATTGTGATTAGGAGAACATTTATAAATTCAATGTAAAAAAAAATAGTGTATGCTTTTATAAACAAATAAACATAGACATTCATGAAAATATTACAAGTAAGAAACTTTGATTTTAAATATTGACCAGAATTATTTAACCTACAAATTATACAACAAAATAAATTTCTCTTACATTATTTGAATAATTAATTCCATGTTCACTATAAATATCTTAATTTTTCAGAGCAATATAATATAAATCTCTTTTATACGGTTACTTCTTTGTGTTTAATGTTATTATGTATATTGTAAAAATCTGTGGAAGTTAAACTTTAGTATCAAAATGCTGTTATAAATGAGTAAAATAACATTATGATTTCATTAAGGATATTAAACAGAGCAGAACTCCTTTGTTCATTGTTGTTGTTGTTGTTGTTATGTGTCATCGGGTTGGATCTGACTCATAGCGACCTCTCCTTGGGTTTCCTGGACAGTATCACTATGGAAGTAGATTGCCCAACCTCCCTCCTTTGTTCCCCTTTGTTCCCCTTTGCTCCCTCCTTTGTTCTTTATAAAGCTGTAATTGTTCCAATGCAGTTTTCTCAAATATAAATGATCATTAATGCTTCAATTAAAATTGTATTTGCAGTCATAAAACACCTTCAGCTGTTTAACAAGATATTAATATTAATTTTATTATTGTATTTAACATTTAAGATAGAAGTAAAATCCAATTATATCTGAATTTGTGTTTATATTTTTTCATAAATTTAAACAAACAAAATAGCCCTAATTTAGACTTTTTTCTGAAAATTAAAGAAACTAAATGTATTAGGAGCTCTGGTAGCATAGTGCCTAAGGCACTTGATTGCTAACCAGAAAGCTAATTGTCCAAACCCACCAGCCACTCCTCAGAAGGAAGGTTGGGCAATCTACTTCCATAGTGATACTGCCTCGGAAACCCAAGGAGGGGTCTCTATGAGTTGGGGCCGACTCGACAGCATGTAACAACAACCAACAACAAACAAGTGTATTACAAGACTGGGAAGAATTTGCCATCATTGAAAGTTTTGAAGGAGAATACAAAAATGTGTGTGCCTCAGGACCACAGGAGCTTTCATTCTCACTTCAATCATGTATGGTTTCCTCAAAGCTGAACATAGTGCCTTATCAAAGATGCAACTAGTACACGTCTCATTTTCGTGTAGTTTTTGAAGTAAATGCTCGAAATATCTTTTGTGGATGATAAAGCAAGTGTTACTTTTTCTCTTTGTATTGTTTTACAAAAGAGATCTGAAGCCACATGAAATTAATAAAATATTTATACAATGTCATTCTTTATTTTGTAGCACATGGTTCCTTTGGAAAAAGTGAATGTTTACACTTAATATTCCTTAGGAAATAGTGTCAGTAAGCTATCATGGTGTGATTATATCAAATTTGATATTAATGCCAATCTGATTTTTTAATTACACTTTTGAATGAAACTGTATGTATAAAACTATTTTAGTTGTGAATTAGTTATTTTTTATGAACTTTAAGAATGACTATGCACTATATAAAACTCATTTTGATCTTTATTATCTAAACTTCTTATTAAAACAATGGTAATTAGTCACAGAAAATTGTAAAATTTAACCTTTGCTTGTAAGAGAGATGAGGCTTGAAATGCTATAGTCATAAATGTTTTCAACCCAGTACTCCGTATTTCAAAGACATTATTAAAAAAAAATAGTAATAAAATAACAACAACAAACACTCAGCAGTTCTCTGTTCACACTGAAGGACATAAGAAATTCTATAACACTCAAAACTATTATGTCAGTTAGTCATTTGTAGTGATGACAACATCTGTAGAGTGGTCAAGGCACTGTGATCCTGGGAAGATTGCTGATGACTCTTCCCATTACTTGTTATCTGACTTCAGGAAGCCTTAAACTTAATAATACTCATTGTTGTTGTTATGTGCCCTCGAGTCAGACCTGACTCATAGCGAACCCTCCTTGGGTTTCCAAGGCAGTATCACTACGGAAGTAGATTGCCCTGTCTTCCTTCCGAAATAATACTCATATATTTCCTTAAAAGAAGGGAATTCAAATCGAATTATTTATATTATTTAGGTCGGAAAGCTATAACTGTGAAGTTGTAAGAGTTTAGAATTGTTTACCTTGTCAATATATATTCATAACATTTGCTGTGGAAGTTAATAATGTGGAAAAGATTGCTGCAGTACAATTCCTAAACTACATAATGTTGTTGTTGTTAAGTGCCGTCGAGTCGTTTCCGACTCATAGCAACCCCATGCACAGCAGAACGAAACACTGCCCGATCCC
>NW_006921642.1:11782828-11789661 GCF_000298275.1 Orycteropus afer afer
TCCACTTTGGTCTTCTCTTCTTTTCTTGTCTTTTTAGTGATCTCTTGCTTTCTTCATGGATAATGTTCTTGATATCTTCCCATAATTCATCTGGCTTTCAGTCGTTGGTGTTCAATGCATCAAATCTATTCTTTAGATTAAACTACATAATAGAAACAATGTAATACATAACAACAACAAAATTTTGTTGGAATAATAATAATATGGAATTTTGAATATACTCCATAAATTTCAGTTTCCATTTCCTGCAGACTGAATTCATCGCCAGAACATCAAGTTCAAAACTTCCTTTTGCATATGAAGCAATTTTAACCAGGAGATATTAGCTAACACACGAACAGTCATCTAATGCATACTAGAAAAGTCAGTTGCCACATGTGTCAGAATAGAGCCATGCTCCATAGTGTTTTCTGTGTATGATTTTTCATAAGTAGATTACCAGGCTTTTCTTCCTAGATGCCTCTGGGTTGATTTGAACCTCCATATTTTCTCTCAGCAGTGAGCATATTAATCATTTGTAATACCCAACGACTACTCAATCAGTTATTTATTTTTAATACTGGCTTATCATCTTTTAAGTCTAACATCATTTGCAAAGTTGTTGTTGTGTGCCATTCAGTCAACTCCATCTCACAGTGACCATATAGGGCACAATAAAATTGCCCCAGAGAATGTCCAAGATTTCAATCTTTATGAAAGCAGGCTGTCTGCCACACCTTTCTCATGTGGAGCAGCTGGCAAATTTGAACTGCAGACCTGTTGGTTAGCAGCCAAATGCTGCACTTCCCAGGCTCCCTTATTTGCATTACTGTATGGAATTCATATTTTAGAGTTTAATATTATGTCTCATAAATACAGTCTTAGTTATAATTTATATATTTGTATCTTACTTGAAAGTAGGAAATAAGATTGTCTTTTCTACTTTTCAGGAAAAATGCCATCAGCTGAACGCTTCAGTTATGACATACTCACATTAGATAGGCTTTGAATAGGATTTTAGATTAAACTACCAATTTAGACATAACCTCAATTTTAAACCATAATTCTTCCCAGGCTTCCTTAAAACTCAGCCCAGGTGGGAAGAAAAAAAAAAAAAAAAGACATTTTGGCATAAAGGCCTCATGATTCAGTTTGTAATGAACATTTTGCTGAGGTCTACTCAAGAAAAACAAAAACATGTGCGATCTGGCAAAAGATGGATCATAAAATCTTAAATATCCTGTCTGTACTCAGAAAACTGAGAAACAGGAATAAGCCTTCACCTTTCTGATCCTTTAAAAACAATTTCCGGTTTTATGTGTTTCCTTGTTATAATACAAGCACAATTCAAATGTCTACATGGTCATAGCTTCAGTTTTGAACAGTCTGTGCTAGAGACTCATATCCTACTTGTGACTCAGGTGGACAGGCTTCCAAAAGGAATGTGGTAGAAAGATGCAAGTAACAATGACCTCCAAGTTGTTGTTGTTAGGTGCCATCCAGTCGTTTCTGACTCATAGCAACCTATGCACAGCAGAATGAAACACTGCCTGATCCTGCACCGGCTCCATGATCCCTGCTATACTTGAGCCCATTATCACAGCCACTGTGTCAATCCAACTCATGGAAGGCCTTCCCCACTTTCTTTGACCCTTCACCTTACCAAGCATGACATCCTTCTCCAGGGAATGGTCCCTTTTGACAACATGGGCAAAGTAGGTGAGATGAGGTCTGGCCATTCTCTCTTCCAAGTAGCATTTCAGCTGCACTAGCAGCCAACAGGTACTTTCAGCATTTTTTGCCAGCACCACAACTCAAAAGCATCAATTCTTCTTCAGTCTTCCTTATTCATTGTCCAGCTCTCACATGCATATGAGGCAATTGAAAATATCATGGCTTGTGTCATCCACACTTTAGTTCTCAAGGAGACATCCTTGCTCCTCAGCACTTGAAAGAATTCCTTTGTAGCTGACTCTTTGAAATCTTCTGTTCAGCTCTTTAATCTTGTCATTTTTTCCGTTTGCTTTAGCTACTTTCCACTTAAGGGCAAGTTTCAGAGTCTCCTCTGTCATCCATTGTGGTCTTTTTTTCTCATCTTTTTAGTGACCTCTTGCTTTCTTCATGGATAATGTTCTTGATGTCATCTCACCACTCTTCTGGTTTTCGGTCATTGGTATTCAATGCATCAAATCTATTCTTTAGGTGGTCTCTAAATTCAGGAAGGATATATTCAAGATCATATTTTGGTTCTTGTGGACTTGTTTTAATTATCTTCAACTTCAAGTTGAAAAACTTGCATATGAGCAGTTGATGGTCTGTTCCACAGTCAGCTCCTGGCCTGGTTTTGGTTGAAGATTTTGAACTTTTCCATTGCCTCTTGCCACAGAAGTAGTCAATCTGATTCTTTTGTTTTCCGTCTGGCCAAGTCCACGTGTACAGCCACCATTTATGTTGTTGACAAAAAGTATTTGCAATGAATAAATCGTTGGTCTTACAAAATTCTACCTTGTGATTTCCAGCATTATTTCTGTCACCAAGGCCAAATTTTACAATTACTAGTGATTCTTCTTTGTTTCCAACTTTTGCATTCCAGTCACCAGTGATAATTAACACACTCTGATTGCATGTTTGGTAAATTTCAGACTGTAGAAATTGATAATAATCTTCAGTGTCCTCATCTTTGGCTTTGGTGGTTGGTGCATAAATTTGAATAATAGTAGTATTAACAGGTCTTCCTTGTAGGTGTATGGATATTATCCTATCGCTGACAGCATTGGACTTCAGGACAGATCTTGAAACTTCCTTTGTGATGATGAATGCCACACAATTCATTCCTCTTCAATTTGTCATTCCTGGCATAGTAGATTATATAGTTGTATGATTCGCAATGTTTGTTTGAGATGTTTCAGCTCACTAATGCCTAGGATATTAATCTTTCTGTGTCCCATTTCATTTTTGACAACTTCTAATTTTCCTAGATTCATACTTCATACATTCCATGTTCTGATTATTAATGGATGTTTGCATCTGCTTCCCCTCATTTGAGTGGTGCCACATCAGTAAATGGAAGTTTCAAGAACTTTACCTTATCCATATGAGTAAGGCTGTTTTTATTCTGATGATGCAGCTGTTTCCCAGTCTTATTTTGACATCCTTCTAACCTAAGTGACTCATCCTCCTCTCTCTGTATTGGACAATGTTTCTGGACTGTTCATAAAGTTGTGTAGTAATGTATCAGATAGTGTTTCTCTGCTGTTCATAAGGTTTTCCCTGGCTAATTCTTTGAGAAGTGGATGGTCTCTTTCTTCTTCCTAGTTTGTCTCAGTCTGCAAGCCACGTTGATACTTATGTACCATGTGCACCTCACTGGGTTGAAACATTGGTGGGACAGCCTCAAGACTCACAGTAACACATCACCATAGTAGGACAAACAAACAGACAGGTTTGTCTCCCTTAGCTGTTCAAAACCTCTCCAACCTCCCCTTACCTGGATCCTTGTGACTGACTCCTCATTCTGTCCTGGTACCTTTGGCCTTTTTCTCTCCTTTTCCCCACTTTCCTGCCTTGCCACATTAAGGCATGGCCCGGGTTCCCTCCCCTCACCTGGATCCCTATGGCTGACTCCTCTCTTTGTCCCTGTCCCCCTCACCTTTTTCTGTCCTTTCCCCTGCTTTCCCACCTTGCTACTTATGGGATGTGGCCTGGGTTCCTTCCCCTCACCTGGATCCCTGTGGCTAACTCCTCGTTCTGTCCCAGTACTCCTGGCCTTTTTCTCTCCTTCACCTTGCTTTCCCAGGGAAAGTCACAAGATTTTAGATAATTACTTAATTCTCTTGTTCAATCAAATTTGAAAGGGGGATATAAATGGACATTTTATTTTGTCTGGTTAGTGTATTTATTTTTGTTTGTGTTGCTAGAGGGTATGATTTCTCTCCTTGTGTCACTAAATAATTCTGCCTTATATGATAAATTGATGCAAGTAATCACATAACAAGTAAATTAACTCATTTTATGTAAGGTATGATCATGTTTATTTCATAGTAATACCATGCTTTGCCACCACCTGCTCATCAATTTGTCATACTGTGGTGATTTGTCTCTTGCTGTAAGACTGGAAGCTATGCCACTAGTATTTTAAATACCAGTAGGGTCACCAATAATGCACAGATAACTTGATAATTACTGATGACTGGAATACAAAACTTGGAAACAAAGAAGGGTCAGTGGTTGGAAAATATGGCTTGATGATAGAAATGATGCCACAAAATGGCATGATAGAATCCTGCAAGACCAAAGACTATTTACCAGTGACACTTTTTTTTTTTTTTTTTTTTTTTAACAACACAAAGGACAAATATACATGTGGACCTAATTGGATGGAATGCACAGGAATCAAATTAACCACATCTGTAGGAAAATACAATGAAGAAGCTCATTATTATCAGTCATGACAAGGCCAAAGAATAATTTCAGAACAGATCATCAACTACTTATGTACAATTGCAAGTTGAAGCTAAATAAAATTAAAATAAGTCCATGAGAACCAAATTACAATCTTGAATATATGCTGCCTGAATTTAGAGACCATCTTAAAAGTAGATTTGATGCACTGAACTCTAACGACAGAGACTAAAAGAGTTATGGGATGACATCTTATATGAATAAAGCAAAAGACCACTAAAAAGGCAGGGAGTAAAAAGACCCAAATGGATGTCAGAAGACACTTTGAAACTTGCTCTTGATATAATTTAGTTTACTTAAAGCAAAGAGTACTTGAAGCACTTACTGATACAATTCAAAGACTGGAGTCTTCAGTATGGATTACCCCTCAGCATAATGAAAATAGAATCCTCACATCTAACAGGATGAATAAAGAACATCATAGTCAATGGAAAAAATATTTAATTTCGAAAGGATTTTATTTTACTTGGATCCACAAGCAATGCTTATGAAAGCAGCAGTCAAGAAATCAAGCAAGATATTTCATTGGGCAAATCTACTGTAAGAGATCTCTTTAAGATATTAAGAAACAAAGATATTATGTTGATGACTAAGGTTCACCTGTTCCAAATCATGGTGTTTTCTATCACTTCATATGCATGGGAAAGCTGGACAATGAGTAATGAAGAATGAAGAAGAAGTGATGCATTTGAATTATGGTGCTGGCAAAGAATACTGAATATACCAAGGACTGCCAGAAGAACAAACCAACCTATTTTGGATAAAGTACAGCCAGGATGCTATTTACAAGGAAGGAGGGTGAGTTTTTGTCTGGCTTACTTTGAACACTTTATCAAGTGGAATCGATCTCTAAAGAAGGGTGTCATTGTTGGTAAAGTAGAGTATCAGTGAAAAAGAGGAAGCTCCTCAACAACACACATTAACACAGTGGCTGCAACAATGGACTTAAACATGCTTACTATTGTGAAGACTGGGCATCTTTGTGTTCTGCTACATATAGGGCTGCTGAGTCAGAACTGACTCCATGGTACCTAGTAACAACAACAACAATAAATTTAGATTTTTTTTTTTCCCAACTATATAATTTAAAATTGATTTAATAAGTTCTTTTCATCAAACTTTATTTTTTAAAGAAAAGTTGAACTATGAGTTATTAAGGATGTCTAGAAAGAGATGCAGATAGGCTATTTAAATCAATGATCCCGTTAAAATTAATAACAGTATTGAACTTTAGAACATGTTGTCATAAACCTGTCTACTTTTCAAAATTTTGAGTAAAACCATTTTAATAGATAGGATACTGAAGTATGGAAAAAGCATGAACTTTGGGATTAGGCTGGCATCAGAAACCAATTTACTGTCTGTGTGACTTGTAATTGAATGGACTTCCCCAAACTGTTATCAAGTTGTTGAGACTATGTGAAGGTTGGGAAAATTAGACTTAAATTTCCACATATCATGAATCTGTAGTTGATGGGAAACTTGAAACAATGATGGGGAAATAGTTTGAGATGACCAAGACTTGGTCTCTTCTACATATTTTTTATTCAGATGGGAATATTCTCATTAAGAAATCTAATATGTGATCAGAATTATAAACAACCAAATAGAACCTAAGAGTTGATACGTATTTATAGTTCTGCTATGTATTTGCTATTTTTCAAGCCCATGTAGATTTATGTAGTGTTGATTTAAGAAATAAACTACAGAATTGAATGCCTGAAATTTATTATCTTACTCTTTTGCTTTGTTGGAATAGAAGAAGAAAATATGAAGCTTTTTTTCTAGCTCAATAAAATATTGGTATTTTTATAATGTTAATTAAAACTACTTCATAAGTGTCATTACAACTTATTAAAATGATAAAGAATGTGATATACTCCTATACTTTAAGAAATTAATACTTTACTAGAAAATATTAGTGATTCTGGCAGTGAACAAACTAGCCAGCATATGAACAGAAGTGTGATCATATTTTCTCTAAGAGTTTAACTGGGTAAGTATTTGACATTTTCATCCATTATGTGAATATAATAAAATAATTTATTAGGATATTATTTCACAGATCAAAGTATCTTATTTTTCTAAACATATCAGGAATATCCTGTGCTCATTTGACAGATCCCATTTGTTTTCATGTATTAAAAAATGAGGGAATTTTTGAAAACTTCAAACTGAAATAGTCTCAAGGGTTGACATCTTACAGTAAAACTCAGAGAGGCTACAGGATGTTGGAAGTTTCTTTTCAACAATTTTGTCAGCTGTTGAATTCTCTCCATTTCTTTTTCTTTTTTTTTTTTTAACTAGGATTTGGGTGAAGATTTACAGAGTAAATTCACTTTTCATACAGCAGTTCACATATACTTTGTCTCATGTCATTGACCAAAATTTAC
>NW_006921642.1:11799394-11830407 GCF_000298275.1 Orycteropus afer afer
TCTCCATTTCTTATGCTCTGCACAGTATCATCACTATCACTGCCACTGATAACCTTCTGATCTGATTCATAGTGACCCCTCCTTGGGTTTCCAAGGAGGCATCTCTTCAAAAGTAAATCACCCAGTCTTCTTTCCAAGGAGTGGCTAGTGCATTTGAACCCACAGCCTTCCAGTTAGCAGTCAAATGCCTTAAGCACTATGCCACCAGAGCTTCCAAATTATTACTAGTTTTTTTTATTCATATATTACTTTGTTTGGTTTTCCCCATTCTATTTCTCATTAAGTCATTGTTGTGCCACCAATTATCAAGTTCTTAAAGGAAGCCAATAGGAAATATTAGGAGCTCTTGTGGTGTAGTTGTGGTGTAGTGCCTAAAGCAGTTGACTGCTAACCAGAAGTCTAATGGTTCAACCTCACCAGCCACTCCTCTAAAGAAAGACTGAGAAATCTACTTCAGTAGAGATACTGCCTTGGAAACCCAAGGAGGGTTCACTATGAGTCAGAAACAACATTGTACAATGAGTTTGGTTTTGGTTTTATGGGAAATACTGATTGTTTTTGTCCAAAATTACTTTTTCTTATTTCTATTTTACATAAGAAAATAAATTGAAAGCTGGCATTTCCTACCATGTTAATTCCTATTTCACAATTACAAAAGGCCAAAATAAGTAAGCCTGTTTTCTAGCCATCCTTGACTAAAATGTTCTTAAATTTATTTTTACAAAAATAACTTACTTAAAAAAAATAATAAATAAATAAAATACTGGCTCATGTAACACTGTTCAGACAGCAACATAATTTCAACTTCCTTCATCAATGATGTATTTTCCTACCTCCAATATTGTCTATAACATTTTCTGTTAAGTTCTGCTTCCTCAACTTGACCAAATACCTATAAAACAGGTCTTGTTTCCATTTTATCTACTAAGGTAAGTATTTGAAACAGTAGTAATCATCGACTAGATTTCTACCCATAGCAACACACTTTGGGTTTCTGAGGTGGTAAATCTATACAGAAGTAGATTGACCAGTGTTCCTTCTGCAGAGTGACTAGTGGGCTTGAACCTCCAACCTTCTGATTAGCAGTCAAATGCATTAGGCACCATTTGTGCATTGAAGTGAATGACACATACTTAAAAGTTGATTTTTAATCAGTAGGTCGAAAATAATAAATATTATTACATATAAAACATCTTTATATCATCAAAAGTAAAATATATTATGTAAAACAGATATTATGTAAGTATATTATTTTATATTGAAATCAAAAAAATTCACTGTCATTAAATCAATTTGAATTTATAGTGATCTCCATTGGGTTTCCAAGGTTGTAAATCTTTATGGATGTACATTACCTCGTCTTTCTCCCACAAAGCAGCTGGTGGGTTTGAACTGCCAGTATTCTGGTTAGCAGACAGATGCTTTACCCACTACACCACCAGAACTCCTTTCATTATTTTATATTAACATGTATTATATATTTTGCAAGATAATATATAATTCCTGTAATTATTATGGTATATTTCAGAAAGAATCCACTTATTAAAAGAAAAGAGATCTATTATATCACCAGCATCTGTTAAAATACATGTGTGTGTATATACACACACACATATATATATATCTACACACACACGCACACACACATATATTCTTGTATATATGTTCCAGTATTTTGAATATGCTCTCTAACCCCTCCATATCATTAACCTTCTCTTGTTCAGTTTTCGTGTGACATTTATTTTCTAAGAACTGTGCAGAATAAAACTCAGTCCCAGCAAGCACAGCATCTGTTCCAAGGACATCCAGGATGGGACAGCCAATTGTGCTACAGCCAGACTTGTGGTCCACTGTCCACGTTCCTGCTTCCATGGGAAATGGAGGAAGGTGATGGACATTTGTACAAGTACCAAAGTGCCAAGGTTTTTGAGTTAGTTACAAGTTTTCTTAAGATGCCTTGCTAAAGATGTCTTGAACTGTGTAAAGATGTCTTGAACTGTGTTCTAGAGATCAATGCTATTTCTTTTTTGCATTTACCTTCTTCATAAAAGTTAATTGTCATAATATTTTTAAAGCAGCTGATATTTATCAATGAGAATCTACTACAATAAGTCTTTTTAAGCTGGAGTTACAGCTGCTTAAATCTACACCTCCAAGATAGCTCAATTTTATGTAAGAGCAAATCTTCCAAATATGAACAATGACCAAAATAGTCAAGAATACTTGTAGGTGAGAAACCATTCAAGGATTCAATGTTACTGATTAGTACACTAACCAGAATAAAAAGACATTCTCACTGGCTGTTAATGACTGTCAAAATCAACTTCAGCTAGTTGGAAAATCATAGGAGAAAATGCATACATAGGACTGAACAGAGGTAAGAAATAATAGCAGTCAGAAGTATCAGAATATAATTAAGTCTGAAAATTTTAGACACCAGTGAACACTAACTTTGATATACATTAATAGTCTCTGTTGCAATTAAAATACCACATTAGATGCAAAGCAAACACACAGAAGATCTCAGAGCTTCTGTCATATTTATTTAGGGGCAAACCTCCTTGCTCTCATCAGAAGCCTCTCAAATTATGGTATTTAAGTAGAAATACAAACTAATTCAAATTCATAAAAAGTGATATATAGGATTTAGTGTACTTTGTGGAATGGAAATGGTAATATGCAATATATTTTGGAGTATAAAGTATGTATAAAGGCAGTCTTCCAATTACAAACATCTGATTTACAGACAACTTCTATTTGCGCTTTAATGTCATATAAATTTGTCCTCATTTGGAAACAATTCAAAAGACCCCTACTTGCAACAAATTCCTAATCATAATCACCTTTACTTCCTGGCTGTGCAGCGTTTAAATCTTTCAAAAGTCTCTGAGCCTGTTCTTGCATTAACCAAAAAACAAACCAATTCTGTTGCCATCAAGTCTTTTCTGACTCATAGTGACCCTATAAGAGAGAGTAGAATGTCCCGTTGGGGTTTCTAAGCTGTAATATTTATGGAAGCAGACTGTTGCATCTTTCTCCCAGAGAGTGGCTAGTGGGTTTGAACTGCCTACCTTTTGGTTAGCAATTAAATGTCTTAACCACTGCACCACCAAAATTCCTTTCCTTGTGCTAAATAAAGCTAAATAAGAATCTTATGCACTTGTTCCAACTTAGCTAAAAATTCTTAAAGAGTCAGGAATGGTTGTTGTTTTTACCCAGGGACTAACTGTAGTTAAGGAACCAGTAACTGAAATATCCATGTTCAGTTACATAGAAAGTCTAATATCTACAACTGCATTACTTGGCTTTTCTTTCTCAAAATATGTTTTACTACCTTCTTTTTAGCTGTTATCGGAATTAAGGGAATAGATACAAGCAATTAAAATATTTTTTGCTCCTATATGCATTGAAGGAAGATGGGGCAATCTACTTCCATAGTGATACTGTCTCGGAAACCCAAGGAGGGGTCGCTATGAGTTGGGTCTGACTCGACGGCAAACAACAACAACAACAAGATATGTAGTAGCAACTTATAAAACCGACTAGATTATTTTACATATTCCCAACTATAAACTTGATCTTTTTCATGGTGATCAGTTTTTTTTTTGTTTGTTTGTTTTTGTTTTTTGCACATAGCACTGTGGCACCCTGGTTACTGGCTGGTTACTGGCTTATCTCATTCTGGTCATCCAGGTCCAGTAAATCAAAATGGTAATCACATATTAAAATAGTTAATACAGCTATGTAGAATCTACTTTTAATATCTAAAGAAAAATATCCTAGTGTTTCTGTTTCTTTTTCACCTGATTTTGATAGTACTTTGTCAGAAGGAGTTGTGACACAGAACTTGGATGATTTTTTTTCCTTGGATTAAGTATCTTGATGAAAGGTTTCAGAGAAAAAAAGCAATAGTGCATACAGCAAACAATGAATCAGAAGTGATCACTAGTTGAGCTTATTTTCTGAAAAGTTCACCTACAAACTGTTACAAAATGACAAGCTAAACCCCTTACCTTGCAGCATTCTGGCATATCCCACTGAGACCAGCAAATTCAAATTAAATGAATGACGTAGGTTAGTCTGATGTCTTTTCTTCTGCTATTAAAGATCTGTTTGCAGATGGCTTTGACACCCCCACACACATGCAAGAAGCCAGAGTTATACCGTACAGGAATGACATTCACAGTATTGAGAGAATTTTGCAGTTTGGAATGCTGTCAGTGAGTCATAGAGATTACAAGAACCCTGGACAATATATTCTCCTCAGCATGGAATGAATACATACTGTCTTACTATAGAGTGAGCCCATCTGCTACGTAGGAAGGGAATTAGATTTCTTAATAACAGGGTCAACATAACACAAGTTTTTGTTAAGAGCTGAGTCACTGATACTGAAAAGGGAGAAAACGTTAAAAAAAAATCAAAAGGCACTTGCTATTTTTGAGTCCATTGCTATTTTAATAATAGGTATGATTATTATATAAAATACCCTTTCTTATTTATTCACATTTTTCCATTAAATTGTGTGGCCTTCTACCATAAATATGAAAAGCTAACTTTAAACTTGGAAAAATAAAGAGGACAAGCATGAGAAAATAGAATTAATTCTAAAATGCTTATATAATAGAATGTATAGAATGAATGGATTGGAGACAAGGAGCAATGGTACTAAATCAAAGGAAATGAGCAGAATAGGGAAATAATTGGATATCATCTTGTTTTTGCTGCATTCCATCCAGTCAATTCCGCCTCATAGTTACCCTAGATGTAAGATTAAAACTGACCCATAGGGTTTCCTGGACTGGAAACTTCATGGGAGCGTATTGCCAGGTCTTTTGTCTCCAGAAGAGCCTTATGGATACTAACTACTCACCTTTCAGTTAACAGCTGAGTGCTTAACCATCACACCATCAGGGCTTCTGGAGAATCAACTTAGCCATATTCAGTTTTATTCAAGTATGAAAAGCTGAGTATTTAGTAGCTATAAGACACTACTGAGTGCTGTGGTCCATAGAAAACAAACAATAGTGTTCTTAGAAGAACTATTTCTTAAGCAACTTCTAAGAGCTATGTTTCATTTTGAGATATTATTGTTGACTTAGAATTGGGCCCAAGATTTCAGTTAGAAAGTGACTTTGAAACATATTAGATAATAGAAGGAATATTTTAGGTGTATGCATTTGTACTGAGATATAGCTGATTTTTTCTTTTGTTTTTTTCACTCTCAGTTTTTCTCTTCTGTTGATATGGTATATGTAAATGTGACTACTGGGTACATGAGAGGAAATGTAATAGATATGACCTGAAGCTCCAATTTCTTAGCAGGTAAATTTGATCAGTTGTATCTTACATGTTTAGGATCATAGGAGTAATATATTAACCAAAAAGAATGATCGATTTCTTTTGAGATCTACATGAAATATAATCTTACAACAAATTTAAAATCTGTATTTGTGTACAGAAAATGATTATCATTGAGACAAATATTTTAGATGTTTATCTTTATTTCATGTTACCAAATTTATATAAAATAAAATTATAGATAATTTAAGATATATGTATGTCAAGAAATATATGGGGGGCGGGGGGGGACACCACACATGGGCATAACAAAAAAAAAAGAAAAGAAGAACCAAAAATGCTGGTAGAGTTTTTAAACTTTGTTAATGAATACATGTTGTATACAACTATTTTTTTACAATCATGTGTTACCTAATCCTTTGTGTTTTATAATAACACTTACTTTTTACACATAATTTTAACCTCTGAATGAGATTTAGAAATTGGTTCATTTAAATGCACAATATTTTTTAGAATAGTTTTTAGCTTACAGAGAAATTTGTAGAAAGTACAAAGTCCCATTTTACTCCCATACCCCATGCATACACACTATACCTCCAATTGTTAACATCTTGCATTACCCTGGCACACTTGTTACAACTGAGGAACAATATTATACATTATTATTAAAATCCATAATTTACATTAAGGTTCATTCTTTATGTTGTATTGTTCTATACTATTGTTGCTGTTGTTAGGTGCTGTTGAGTCAGTTCCCACTCACAGTGACTCTATGGAGAATAGAACAAAATACTGCTGGGTCCTCCATTCCCAATGTTTGTGCCCATCCTCACAACCATTGTGTCAATCTGTTTTGTTAAAGTCTTTCCCTTTTTCTCTGATGCTCTACTTTACACTGCATGACATCCTTCTCCAGGGACTAGTCCCTTCTCACAACATGACCAAAGTATGAGAGATGAAGTCTGTCCACTTTTTGCTTCTAAGGAGCATTCTGGCTGTACTTCCTCCAAGCTTTGTTTATTCTAGCTGCCCATGCTATCATCAATATTGTTTGCCAACATCACAATTCAAAAGCATAAATTCTTCTGCAATCTTCCTTATTCCCTGTCCAGATCTCACATACATATGAAGCAATTAAAAATATCATGGGTTGGGTCAGGTGCACCTTTGTCTTCAAAGTGACACCTTTACTCTTAAACACTTTGAAGAAGTCTTTTATAGTAGATTTGCCCAGTAAAACATGCTGTTTGATTTCTTGACTGCTGCTTCCATGGGTGTTGATTATAGATCCAAGTGAAATTAATTTCTTAGCAAAATTAATTTTATTCAGTCTTTTCTCCATTTATGAAGATGTTTCTTAATGGTCCAGTTTTAAGGATTTTGTTTTCCTGATGTTGAGTCCACACAGAAATCTGTAGTCTTTGAAATTCATCACTAAATGCTTCAAATCTTCTCATTTTCAGCAAGCAAGGTTGTGCCATCTGCATATCACAGGTTGTTATTATGTCTTCCTCCAATTCTGATGCCACATTCTTCTTTATGTAATCCATCTTCTCTGATTATATGCTCACCATATAGATTGAATAAGTATGGTGAAAGGATATGACCCTGACACACACTTTTCCTAATTTTAAACCATGTAATATTCCTTTGTTCTGTTTGAATGACTACTTAATTTCCTCATGAGCACAATTAAGTGTTGTTGAATTCCAGTTCTTTGGAGTGTTATCCATAATTTGTTATGGCCCAACAATTGAATTCCCTTGAATAGTCAATAAAACACAGGTAAATATATTTCTGGTATTCTTTGCTTCCAGCTAAGATCCAGCTGGATCCATCCAGCTAAGGGAGACAAATTTGTCTGTCAGTTTGTTCCACTGTGGTGGCTTGCATGTTGTCCAAACCCAGCATGCTTGCACATGGTGCACAGGTTTCAACACAGCTTACAGACTGAAACAGACAAGGAAGAAGGAAGAGGCCATCCACTTCTCAAGGAATTGGCCAGGGAAAACCTTATGAATAGCAGAGAAACACTGTCTGATACATTACTGGGCAACTTTATGAATAGCCCAGAAACATTGTCTGATACATTGCAGGAAGATGAGCTCACATGAAAAAAGCTCAATATCTTCAGCCAAAACAAGGCCAAGAGCTGATTGTGGAACAGACCATCAACTGCTCAATGGCAAGTTAAATTTGAGGTTGAAGACAATTAAAACAAGTCCATGAGAGCCAAAATATGACCTTGAATATATCGCTCATGAATTCAGAGACCATCTAAAGAATAGATTTGATACATTGAACATCAATGACTGAAAACCAGAAGAATAGTGGGATGACATCAAGAACATCATCCATGAAGAAAGCAAGAAGTCATTAAAAATATAAGAAAGGAAAAAAGACCAAAATGGATGTCAGAAGAGACTCTGAAACTTGCCCTTGAGTGGAGAGTAGCTAAAGCAAATGAAATAAATGACAAGATAAAAGAGCTGAACAGAAGATTTCAAAGAGCAGCTTGAACAGACAAAGCCACTTACTATAATGAAATGTGCAAAGACCTGGAGTTAGAAAACTAAAAGGGAAGAACACACTCAATATTTCTCAAGCTGAGAGAACTGAGGAAAATATTTAAGCCTTGATTTGCAGTACTGAAAGATTCTATGGGAAAGATATTGAAGATACAGGAAACATCAAAAGAAGATGGAAAAAATACAGAGTCACTGTACCAGAAAGAACTGGTCGATGTTTATCCATTAGGAGGTGGCATGTGATCAAAAACCAATGGTATTGAAGGAAGAAGTCAAAGCTGCACTGAAGGAAGTGGTGAAGAACAAGACCCCAGGGATTGATGGAATACCCATTAAGATGTTTCAACAAACGGATGCACCACTGGAGACACTCACTCAGCTATGCCAAGAGATTTGGAAGACAGCTACCTGGTCAACTGACTGGAAGAGATCCATGTTTGTATCCCTTCAAAAGAAAGGTGATCCCACAGAATATGGAAATTATAGAACAATATCATTAATATTCATGCAAGTAAGATCTTGCAGAAGATAATTCAAAAATGGTTGCAGCAGTATATTGGCAGAGGACTTCCATAAATGCAACCTGGATTCAGAAGAGGACGTGGAATGAGGGATATCATTGCTGATGTCAGAAGGATCTTGGCTCAAAGCAAAGAATACCAGAAAGTTGTTCATTTGTGTTTTATCGACTATGTAAAATCATTTGATTGTGTGGATCATAACAAATTGTGGATATCATAGAAGAATAGAGATTCCAGAGCACTTAATTGTACTCATGAGGAATCTGTCATAGACCAGAAGATTCATCTGATATCAGAAGGCTGTCATTCAAACAGAACAAGGGAACGCTGCATGGTTTAAAATCAGGAAGGGAGTGCGTCTGGGTTGTATCCTTTCAGCACATTTATTCAATCTACATGCTGAGCAAATAGTCAAAGAAGGGGCACTATATGAAGAACTTGGCATCTGGGTTGGAGGAAGAATCATTAACAACCTGTGATATGCTGATGACACAACTTTGCTTGCTGAAAGTGAGGATGACTTGCCATATTTACTGATGAAGACTGAAGAATACAGTCTTCTGCATGGATTACATCTCAAAATAAAGGAAACAAAAATCCTCACTACTGGACCAATAAGTAGCATCACAATAAATGGAGAAGAGATTGAAGCTGTCAAAGACTTCACATTGCTTGGTTCTATAATCTATGCCAACAGAAGCAGCAATCAGGACATCAGATGATGTATAGCACTGGGCAAATCGGCTTCAAATCTTTCAAGTGCTGAAAGCAAAGATATCTCCTTGAGGACTAAGTGTGCCTGACACAAGCCATGGTATTTTCAAGCACTTCATATGCATGTGAGAGCTGGAAAATGAATAAGGAAGGCCAAAGAATTATTGATGATTTTGAGCTGTGGTGCTGGTGAAATATTTTGAAAGTACCATGGACTGCTAAAAGAAATACATCTGTTCTGGAGGAAATGCAGCCAGAATGCTTCTTGGAAGCAAGAATGGCTAGTTTTCTTATCACATACCTTGGTCATGTTATCAGAAGGGACCAGTCACTGGAGAGGGATGCCATGCTTGGTAAGGTGGAAGGTTGACAAAAGAGGGGAAGGCCCTCAGTGACATGGATTCCCACAGTGGCTGCAATGATGAGCTCAAGTATCACAAGGATTGTGAAGGTGGTGCAGGACCAGGTGGTGTTTCATTCTGTTGTGTATAGAGTTGCTGTGAATTGGAGATGACTCAATAGCATCTAACAAAAACAAGATCTATCTGACATCAGCAATGATATCCCTCATTCCACTTCTGAATCCAGCTTGAATTTCTGGCAGTTCTCTGTCAATGTACCGCTGCAATATTTTTTGAGTTACCTTCAGCAAACTCTTACATGCATGTGATATTAATGATATGGTTAGATAATTTCCACATTCAGTTGGATCACCTTTCTTTGGAATGTGCACAAATGTGGATCTCCTCCAGTGGCTTGGCCAGGTAGCTGTCTTCCATATTTCTTGGCATAAACTAGTGAGCTCCTCTAACATTTCATTCATTTCTTGGATATCTCAATGGGTATTCCATCAATTCCTGGAGACTTGTTTTTTGCTAATCCATTCAGTGCAGCTTAGATTTCTTCCTTCAGTACTATTGGTTCTTGGTCATATGCTCCTTCCTGAAATGACAGAACATCAAACCAATTCTTTCTGGTACAGTAATTCTATGTATTCTTTCCATCTTTTTTTCATGCTTCCTGCAGCGTTCAATATCTTGTCACTAGAACCCTTCAGTATTGTAACTCGAGGCTTGAATTTTTCCTTTAGCTCTTTCAACTTGAGAGAAATGCTGAGTTTGTTCTTCCCTTTTCATTTTCCATCTCCAGGTCTTTGCTCATTTCATTATAATACTTTACTTTGTCTGCTAGAATTGTCTTTTGAAATTTTCTGCTCAGATCTTTTACTTCTTCATTCCTTCCATTTCCTTTAGCTACTCTCCTTTCAAGAGGAAGTTTCAGAGTCTCTTATGACATCACTTTTAGTCTTTTCTTCCTTTTCTGTCTTTTTAATCACCCTTTGCTTCATATATGATGTTGTCGATGTCATCACCTGGTTTTTGGTCAGTGGTGTTCAATGCATCAAATGCATTCTTCATATAGTCTCTAAATTTAGGTGGGATATATTCAAGGTCATATTTAGGTCCTCTGGACTGGCTTTAATTTTCTTCAACCTAAATTTGCATATTGGTCTCATCCACAGTTGGACCCTGAGCTTGTTCTGACTGATGATATTAAACTCTTCTTCACCTGTGTCCAGATGTAGTCAAACTGATTTGTATGTACTCCACCTGATAAGGTTCATGTATATAGTCACCATTTACATTGTTGCTGAACAAAGGTATTTGCAATGAATGCATCTTGGTCATGTAAAATTCTATCATCCAAACTCTGTTGTCATTTCTTTCACCAAGGCCATATTTTCCAACTACTGATGCTTCTTCTTCCTTCCCAGCTTCCACATTCCAATCACCAGTAATTATCAACATATCTTGGTTGCATGTATTGTAAATTTCAGTTTGCAGCAGTTAGTAAAAATCTTTGATTTCTTCACGTTTGGCTTCAAGAGTTGGTGCATAAATTTGAATAATAGTCATATTAGGTAGTTTTTCTTGTAGGCATATTGATATTATCCTATCACTGACAGTATTGTACTTCAGGAAAGATCTTGAAATGATTATTTTTGACAATAAATGTGGCACCATTCCTCTTTAATTTGTCACTGCCACCATAACAGAGTACATAACTCAAAATGACCAATACCAGTCCATTTCAGCTAATCCACATTCCGTTTCATTTTTGACAACTTCCAATTTTCCTAGATTCATACTCCATGCATTCCATGTTCCAAATATTAATAGATGTTTGCAGCTGTTTATTCTCACCTTGAATGATGCCAATCAGCAAACGAAGGTCCATAAAGCTTAATGCCATCGATATCATTCAGATACATTCTGCTAGATTCTATTTTGATGAAGCAGCTGTTCCCCAGATGTATTCTGAGTGCCTTCCAACCTGAGGACTCATCTTCCAGCACTGTATTAGACAGTATTTCTCTGCTATCCATAAAGTTTTCAGTGGCTTTTTTTTTTTTTTTTTTCAGATGTGGACCTGGCCACATCCTTTTTCCTAGTCTGTATTAGTCTGAAAGGTCAGCTGAAACCTCCACTGTGTGTGATCCTGTTGGTATTTGAAATACCAGTGGCATAGCTTCTAGAATCACAGCAACATACAAGCCACCACAGTAAGACAAAGTGACAGAGGAGTAGTGGTATAGTTCTATGGGTTTTGATAAATGCGTAATGCTATGTGTCTACCTGCACAATATCATACAGAGTATTTTCACTGACCTAAAGATGCCCTTTGCTCAACATTCTCATCCCCCTCCCCCTGTTATTATAATTGGTGGTCTTTTCATTGTCTCTATAATTTTTTTTTTCTTTTCCAGAATGTTAAACAGTTCAGATTATGCTATCTACTCTTTTTAAGACGGCTTCTGTCACTAAGCACTTTAAGTTCCTTATGTCTTTTCATAGCTTGATAGTTTATTTTTATTACTATATGTCTTTAATAAATTTTGAGAAGGTCTGGCTTTTCTAATTTTTTTGAATAAATTATATCTTTTACTTTTTAACTCTGTATTTATTGTGTTTTACTGGAGGTGTTTCAAAGATTGTTTTTTCACATAAAATACTCTAATTTTTAGATGCACATTTTGCTTTGCTCTTAATAACAGTGATTAAAAAGAGAGAAAATTGAGGTGACTCTTATAATTAACATAATTGATAATTGATCATTATTAAATGTGTGCAAAAAACTATACCTATGCATTAATTATTCATTTATTTTAAACTGGTCTCTAATTAAAAAAGGTCCTTGACCATTATTATTATTTTACCAGTTCCCTATTATTTTGTCTTCATTCTGTCAATAATCAAATGATTAAATTTTGTGTTGCAGTTAAATAGTAAATGAGATTTGCTGTCTAAAACCAAAAATGCAGTTCTAATTAAATAATAGAAGCCTTGGTGGCACAATGGTTAAGTGTTTGATGGCTAACAGAAAGATTTGCTGTTTGAAGATACCAGTGCTCCATTTGAGAAAGGACCTGGTGATTTCCATAGAAATCATACCCTAAAAAACTCTGTGAGGTAGTTCTACTCTGTCTTATAGGGTTGCTATGAGCAGAAATATACTTGATGACACACAACATGAATAACAACAACTAAACTATCTTGAGCTAGGAACTCTGGTGGTGTGCCTAAGACATTAGACTGCTAACCAGAAGGCTAGTTGTTCAAATCCACTAGCCACTCCTCAGAAGGAAGGTTGGGCAATCTACTTCCCTAGTGATACCACCTCAGAAAACCAAGGAGGGGTCATTATGACTTGACAGCAGTGTTTGTTTTGTTGTTGTTGTTGTTGTTATTATCTTGGGCTATTTAAAATGAAAATAGAAAAGTTTTATATTTTGAGAATCATATGTATTCTAAAAGTAGGAGACATGGATAAATTCCTCTGCCTATATAATGGCTTAATAAATTTATTCAGAATAATTTTATCTAATTGCAAACCATGTTTATTAACTTCTTAGCCTAGTCTTGTCCACTATACATAATTCCATCATTTGATTATTTCACCATTTTTTATTGCCATTATTTGAACTGTATTATGGAGATTTTATCTTTAAGTAGAGAAATGCTCAGATTTGTTATGTGTAAACGCATTTAGATTATTGCAAAATAGCCATGACATGGCGCACAGGTAAGACTCCAAGACTTACCTGAAGGATTAGAATAGGGTAAAGTTTAGTCCAATAATTTAAGTCCAAATCTTCAGCCTTCAGGCACTTGCCTTTAAGGAGTGGTTTGGGAAAGACAGGTTACCAGGGAGAATCATCCTCAGAGAAAGTCTCCTGTAGCTGGTCTCCAATGTTGGCAACAGCTGGTAGAGTCCCTGTTAAAGCCTCCAGCAATCTCATTCTGTGGAGAGGATCAGAGACTCTATTGACAGTCCTTCGGCTTCTACCTTCCTCTTGTTAGAGGAGCACAACATAGGTTTTTATGTGGTTTAGTCCCTTTCATCTTGCATGATAAGATTTTTATGGGGGGTGGGGAGTGAGGTAGAGGTTGTCCAAATCAAGTTGCATCAGAGTAACTCATGTCATAGGTTCATAATCAGAGGTGCCCATTTGGGATGTCTAATATAGATATAATATCCCAGGTGACACAATAGTTGAGCACTCACCTGCTAACTGAAAAGTCTGCAGTTTGAACCCACCCAATGGATCCATAAGGATAAAGACTTAGTTATCTGCAGAGACTCCTGGCAAACTGCGTCTGTAAAGATTGGGACCTAGAAAATCTTATGGGACAATTCTACTTTGTCACATGGAGTTGTTATGAGTTGGAATGACTTAATGGCATGCAAAAGCAGCAATGATAAATTAATGGCTGTGTCACATCATTTTTCAGCAAAGCAGTTGTATATAAGACACCAAATTGCAATCAAGTCAGATCTGACTCATGAGTGAAACTTCCTTGGGTTTCCGAGGTTGGTATCACTATGAAAGCAGATTGCCCAATCTTCCTTCTGAGGAGTGGCTGGTGAGTTTGAACCGCCAGCCTTCTGGTTAGCAGTCATATGTCTTAGGCATTATGCCAACAGAGCTCCTTGTATATAAGAAGGTAGTTGCTTATACGATCGGAAGTTGTCAGTTTTAGGTTGTTTACAATTTAGTTTAAATGTTCAAATCACATGTTACATGTTTCACATATACATTATTTGGGATCACATGAACTAATATAAATCCTTCTGTGTATCCACTGATGACTCAGTAATTCAGTCACTATAAGTTTGGGGTTTTTTTGTACAATTAAATGATAGGGGTCATACTTAATGGATATGATTATTAAAATATGATGAAAACCGTGAATCATATCCTTGGATTGTATCTTAAGACAACAAAGTTATTCCTTCTTAAATGCACATATGAAAAAGGTGCAATGGCATTTTGGACCCTACAGTAACTTCCCTGCTTCAGTTCATATGAGATAGTCACATTAATTGGCTTTACAGTTGTTTATTGTCCTATAGTTTAGGGATGTTAAGACAAAATTGCCATAACATGTTTATTATTTGAATAAATTATGATGTACATTTACTTTAATGCATTAAAAATAAGGATTTAAACATACCATTTTCTTCAAAACATTATCTTATTTGATTTTGTTATTTCTTAGTTTGGAATATAGTATTAGAAGGTATGAGATGCACATAAGATAAATGAATAGATACACTTTCATATTGCACTATTTCACTAGTGGATTATCTTAAATATATTATTGAAATAAAAGTTCTTTAATTACATTAAGTTAAAATTAAATTTTAATTGAATACTGTGGTAGTTAAGTTTGTGTGTCAGTTTGGCTGGGCCTGGTTGAGTGGCTAAACAGCTGGATGTAGCATTCCCTATGATGAGACTGGTAATAAATTCCATGGTGGAATCTACTGTGAGCAGCTGAGTAGCTGCCATAGAGATGTGGTCTACTTCCTGTATATAAGAAGAAGCTTTGGAGAATGGTCTGTAGCTAATGGCACTCTTGAACCCGGCATGTAGCTGTGTCATTGTTCAGCAGCCTGCCATGCTCTGCCAACCTAGGAACTGTCAATGGACTTGAATTAATGGCTTACCGTGTGCTTTGGTAACATCGGAACTGTGTCTTGTTACTTGTCAACCTTGGGCTTGTCTGCTTCAGCAGGCAGCAGCTGAGTGAAGAAAAGCCTCCAGCTTCAGTGGGCCAGGAGCAGAAGGCAGAGCTGAAGCCCAAGGTCAAGGGGCTTTCACTCAGTCCCTAGAACTTGGCACTTTGAACTCAAACTTAAAGCCTCCAAACTGTGAGAATAAACTCCTCTTTGTTCAATCCATCCCATCTGCGGTATATTCTTGTCAGAGCAGTATTAGGTAACCAGAACATATACTTTGGAAACCACTTTCACTCAAAGAATTCCAAAAATGTTTTATCACTTTTGACTGCTTTAAGAAAAATGTATCAAAATATCTGAACAAAGGATCATATATTAATAGTTAGTAGTGCCTGGTAACTAGACTTTTTTAACTAAATGAGCAATATTGCACAGAAATCTTAAACTGAACTGCTAAGGAAGAACTGTGAAAATTCAGGAAACTTTTCAATAAAATCTCCAAAAATACCTTTATTAATTAATTTTCAGTAGAGTTGTTCCCACATATATCCAACGTTTTTAATGCTTATGTTCCTGAAATCCTTGGACTGTACATTTCTTTCAACTTTTATTGTATTATTTAATAATAATAATTATTATTATTATTATTAAATAATATTGGAATAAAAGAAATATTTGGCCAAACTACATTCTTTACTGCCAACTTAACAAATATAATAATCTTAGGCAATAGGGTCTTTTAATTGTAACTGAGGTCAAACCCATTATTTAATTTTATATTTCTCTTCTTTTACCTCTTAAATGAGGTATCATTCATTTCACTATGCTGAATTTCAGTTTCCCCATTTGGAAAATAGCTATAATAATATTTGAAGGTATTATGCAAGTTTGGCATATCAATAAGAATATTTTCTAAAAACAGAAGAGTAACAAGCTACAAAGGGTACAGTGTACATTTGCCAATAGAAAAAAAACACTATTAATTTACACATGAAAATTACACTTTTGTTAGGAATGTAAGGAAGACACTAGTACAGTACTATGACTATGTTTTTGATGTTTTCTAAATACGGAATACAATATAAGCATTGGGCTATAATCTTTGCCTGAGGCACTTATCTAAACAATTTATTCATTATTTCCATACATGTGTTAAGGTATTTGAAAATAATCTTATGAAATCTCTATATTTGTTTGAAAAAGCCTTGGGTGGCTGAGGTTTACGTTTGAAGCTACTCCACTGGGAAAACACTTTCCCTTGAGAGAATTAAACAGCTCAGAATGTAAACTTTGATCTAAACTGCTAACAACGTTCAGAAGTAATATCAAGACAGCAATTTCCTTCTGTTTCATCTGCAGGTGTGAGCTTCAATAACAAAACACAGAAAACTCACAGCAAAATGTTTTAGAAAATAGTCTCTGGGGTATATTTTAGTAATTATCTTATTTCACTCATGACTTATACTGAAAGAATATTGAAGAGTATTTTAGAAACAGAATTCACTTAGAGTATTTTGTGTATTTTGAACAAATATATAGCAATTAATGTGATTTTTACTTATTTTTAATAGCTATTTATAAATTATTTCTCATTGTAAAGTAAGGAATGAGACCACATTTTCCAAAATCCATTTCAAGCTCAACCAGCAACAAAAGAAATAGTTCAATGCTCCCTAGACACATATTTCCCCTGTATAATTTTATCTGTGTGATGCAGATGTTGCACTGTGGCTTCTAATATGAAAACAATGTCCTTAGAAAACCTTCCCTACTCAAAGTAATAGATGTAAGACCAATTTAGTCATGGAATCTGAAACTTTCAGATCCACATTTAAAGTTTTCCAGTTATTTGGTTCTTTCCCTCTTGTCTCCCTCACTCTACCCTTACTCTTTAAGACACATGCTTCCATCTTCTGCTGCTGAACATCAACAATGACAATTCGTTTTCATAGAGATTTGGTGACTTAATATATCCAAAATGTCTCCTTGTCTCAGTCTTATAACCATAGTTCCTCAAGTTGTGAATATGAAAACAAGGACAAGGACAAATTGTGGATTTATATAGGCCTACAGTGTATTATCCAATCAAAATATTAATATGTATCAAGCTATGAGAATCAAGTTTCTTTGATTTGCATAAAGAGATATCCACCCTGAGTGACAGTTGGTAGATAAAAAGTGGTTTAAAAACAACACAATGGTTTTAAACACCAAGTGATTGATGGTATGTTGCCATTTTTCTAAACACTATATGTTTGTTCATTTTAAAAAAAAAAAAAAGATGGGAGGAAAGAAGGAATGAAAGGAAGTAAGAAAGAATGAGGGAAAGAAGGAAGTAAATTTTCTCTATCCATTTTCTATTCCTGAGTAACCAGCCAATACAAACTCTGTGGCTGAAAACAAACGAAAAAATTACTTTTTCACACTCTATGGATTAGGAATTGTATAGTATTAGCTTGATCAGCTGTTATGTGTTTCACCAAAGGATTCAAACCATTTCTTTATGGTTCAGTCATGGCTGACAAAGTGAAACAAAGATAGACCCAAATTTGGAAAATGTAGGAGCACCAGAATAATAGGCACAATATGAAAAATCACAGAGTTTTGTGATTTTTGGTAGGAAGTTAATCTCCCTCTTAGAAAACAAAGGCAATATGTGTGTTGCATAGCAACCACATCTCTTGACTGGCAGAGCTGGAAACAATAGTGCTCCCCTCAACGGTGGTAATCAGCTGTGCCGCTTTGAACATGTGCAACTATCCGCAGTCCTGGTAATAATCAAATCTGTCACATCAGGCTCCAGAAAGGACTCACTATGCCTCTTCCAAGTCTCTCATTCCAGGACTTTGACCAGTAATATTTCCCATTCCAGTTTTTATTCTACTTCACCCAAATTTTAAAGTTTTGGCTCTATTCCAACTTTACTTTATTGACCATGACTAAAGTAATTTGAACCAGTCTGAAAGCTTGGTTTTACCATGCTGCAATCAAATATAAGTTGGCCCTTGAATCTCATCTAAGGCTCAAGATCCTCTTCCAAAATCGTTAAGTTTGTTGGCAGAATTCAGGTCCTTGCAGTTCTAGGACTGAGGTCCTAATCACCTTGCAAGTTATCAGTACAGTGGTGCTCTCAGCTCTGCAAGGTCACCATATCCTAGCAATGTGACCCTCTCACAACATGGTTACAACAAGGGAGTCAGACATAATATGATATGATCAAGGGGGAATTAACCCATTATTTTTTAAAAAATTAATTTAGTCATTTAGAGTAGAGATAATGGTGGGTATTGCACAACATTTTGAATGCAATTTATGTCACTGAATTGTAAACATAGAAATAGTTGAAATATTTTGTTACATATACAACTATTACTTGTTTATTGACAGTCGCATTATCTGACATTTACCACTTAAGACTATAGTAGAAGATCTACTATCCAACTATTCTGTGCATTAAAGACATACATCTTGAAGTAACACCAAAGTGTCTGGCAAGTGTATCACTGGCTATGATAGTTGTGTATCACCTTGGTTGGGCCATGATTTTTGGCAATAATTATATAACTGTAATTATATGACATATATAACTGGCATGAGTTTGGCAGTTATATAATTATGTAATTTAATAGCTAAATGATGTTAAAATTTGGCAGTTATGTAATGATGTAGTCATCCTCCATTTTTGTAACCTGTTGTGGTCATCTTCCATGTTTGCATTATGCTGATTTTTGCATAACGACCTGGTCATTGGACTTAGCCATGTCTTTAGATGAGGAGTGGATGTGTTTCACTAAAAAATTAATAAAATGAATGGTATCCCATTTTTTCCACAGGTATCTTTCACACTCATGAGGAGGAGATTATACAGGGTATGCATACAGAAAGTAGGAATCTTGTAGACCATCTTGAAATTCTTCCTGCCACAACTGCCCTTATTCTTGCATAGTTTCAATCTGAGGGACAAATACTGTTGCAAATGACATGTGTTTATATAACCAACCATGGTTGTTGTTGTTATGTGCCATCGAGTTGGACTCGACTCATAGCAACCCCTCCTTGTGTTGTTGTTGTTGTTGTTATGTGCCATCGAGTTGGACTCGACTCATAGCAACCCCTCCTTGGGTTTCTGAGGTGGTATTACTATGGAAGTAGATTGCCCAACCTTCCTTCCAAGGAGTGGCTGGTGGGTTTGAACCACCAGCCTTCTGGTTAGCAGTCAAGTGCCTTAGGCACTATGCTACCAGAGCTCCTTATAATTAACCATAGTGCATCATATTAACTATGGTACTTACTGTTGAAATGATCACCAATTAAGTCCAGTGAATAGAGAATAGTGTTGTGAGCCAAAGAGACAAGGAAACTTAGGTTCAAAGCGTAGCAACATGGGCTTGTTTTGAGCTCTCTAAACTTTGATTTTGCCAGTTATAGATGAGAATATTTATTTTACAGATTTATATAGGCAGTTTATAAATAATGTATGTAATATTCCTAACACAGTCTACTAATAGTCAGATTTTTTTCCTTGAGTGTGATATTAGTGCCTTTAAAGAATAAAGTGGATCTTCACAATATATTAAAACACACATATATGCTGAATATTACACATCTGAACAATTATAATTTTCTTTTTCTCCTGCCATTTGAATTATGATACACCATTTTATTATTCGGAGATTTTTGTTTGTTTTACTCTGAAGGTCGTGAGAGAGTAGCATCATTAGAAGCATGTTCTTTAAAGTTTCAAAGAATAAAATCCTCAACTTTGCAAAAGATTGTTTCAGATAAACTTGACAACCTGGATGATGTACACAGAATAATGTCCCTTCTAGGATAAATGAGTCCCAGCATGATCACACACTCATGTAGCCAATTTGAGAGTGACTGACACAATAAGTGTCATAATTTTGGAACAAAATGTAGATGTAGGTAATTTCACATACATCCAGAAGATGCAGGCAGTCAGAGAAGAATATACATTGTAAATCTCAATGGAGAAAAGTGGACATAATTGTTATCATTTTTCATCGATAGTGTTGCTATCTATTTCTTTACCTGCTATAAATAAAAAGCAACCTCAGAGCTTGCTGAAAGTAATCTTAGTTTACTAGCAGTACTGTTTCAGATGAAAAAGAAATGAAATGTCTTCATATCTAATGAGGAAAAATGGCAAGATAATTATGCAGCTCAGAGACTGGGTGCATGAGTGTCCTGGAGTGTAGTATAGTCAATGTCACCCAGAATCTACTTTAAAATCACCTGTAAAATATATTCAGGAGCTCTGGTGGTGTATTGCCTAAGGCATTTGACTGGCAACCAGAAGGTTGGTGGTTCAAACCCACCAGCCTCTCCTTAGAAGGAAGATTGGGCAACTACTTCCGTAGTGATACCGCCTCAGAAACCTAAGGAGGGGTCGCTATGAGTTGGATTCGACTTGATGGCTGTGTGTTTGTTTTTTTGTTTTTCAACGATCTCATAGACATGTAAAGAGAAATATTATACCTGCTTCTATGTATGATACAATATACTTAACATATGTACCTGGGAAGAGGTAATGAGTACAACAAAAAATAGAACAATACAATTGAGAAAGTATTCTAAAATTACAGAAGGAGCAGCATCTTCATAAAATACATGGGTTCCAAAGAAATTCCTACCGTATTTGTTAACTAGACAGATTCAGCATTTTCTCACTGATTCTCTTCATTCTGTATTAACACCAGACTCACCTGCTGCCTCCCAGCAGCAATTCTTAGGAGCAATTGTCATTTTGTATTCATCAGAATATGATATGATATAATAAACCTTTTAATTTTCTTAATTCTGTCTACATTCTTCCTAGTTCTCTTGCTAAACAAGAACTAAACTTCTTTGCCCTAGAGAATCACCCAGTATTGATATGCTGGGTAACGCTGGTGCCCTCCAACCCTCCAGAATGAAAAATGGAAGGCATGACTGATTGCAGGAAAGAGTAGGTTTAGGTAAGTTAGAAGGATGGGACACATATTTCCTAAAATCTCATCCATGTCCTGACCACTCCTAATCCTACAGGATAAATCCAAATCTTCTGAAAAAGTTTTCACTATTTTCTAACAATGTATTTTAAAAAGCTACCTCAAGTACTAGGATTGTAGGTTTGTGGGTAAGCTATTTGGGCTTGATTCATATGGGGATGTTGCTGGCCTTGTCATATGTCCATCATGTAACTGTACCCATCTGCGGCTTGACTTGAGACAGATTGTTCTTGGGTCCTCAATTGTGATAGTGTGATCTTCACTTTGTGTCATTCTTTCTTTCTTTACAAGGCAGCACTTTGTTCTGAGAGTGTTAAACAGAAGCTGTACGGCCCTTTGAGGCTTTTGCTCGGGATGCCATTTCTTCTGCACTGTATTGAACAAATCAAATCACAAAGATGACACAGCACGATAATGCACATGTCTTCATGCATTGCAAGGGTGCGTGCTGGCAGGCTTGGAGGAAGTACTCTGCAAACAATCCACCAAAGTCAACCCACTTTCCATCGTAATTCTCATCCTTCCTACATGTAAAATATACTCACATACTTACCTCCAGCATATCATCCTGTTATGACTTTGCACACAGGTTCACAATGCAAGATCTCATCTTCTGAGTCAGGTATAGATGTGGATGAAGCTTCTGAGGTACTCTTCCTCAACCACATATTCTGGAATATGGCTCCTTTGGATCTCAAGGCACACGAGCTAAACTCTGCAAGTTATTTATATTTCATAATTCAAGTTAAATGGTGAGACAGAAAAAAAAAATCACAAGAAAACTCCTTTTTCTTTGAAAAGAGAAAAAGGAAAGACACACGATAGCCGATTGTTGCAAGTCAGACCCGACTAATAGTGACTCCTCCTTGGGTTTCTGAGGCAGTATCACTACAGAAGTAGATTGCCCAAGCCTCCTTCTGAGGAGTAGCTGGTAGGTTTGAACCACCAGACTTCTGGTTAACAGTCAAGTGTCTTAGGCACTATGCTACCAGAGCTCCTATAATAGTCTATAGCAATTCCCATATCTAGGAGGCACATGATTTTGGGTTCACTACTCTCAGCTAAGGTAATTTGATTAAGCCCAGTCTGAGTCTCCCTAAGTCATATCCAGGTTCTTCGGTTCTTAGCTCTGACCTTCACATTCTTACTTTTCTTTTCTGACATGTCTTTCTTCATTAATAAGAAATGGTTTGCATTTATGTGTGAGTGGCTTATTTCCCCTATTTTCTGCATATGGAAAGTTTCTTTTCATTTTCATCTATTTCAGACTATTTTAGTACAAGTTATTTCAATTTTCTTTAAAAAAAAATTATTTTGGTTCTCTTATGCTTCAGATTATAGACCGCTCCATTAGATGAAAGCCCAGCTGCAATTTCTTTTCAGGTAGACCTTTCTCTCCAATGTTACTCAGAGATAATTTAGTTTTAGGCTTCTGTGAAACCACACTTTTTAGATTCTTAGAAGTCTTTTTAGTAACCTGACACAATGTGCTAGGAACTGCCTTAAATCATTCTGAAGTCTTGACAATGTAGACCATATCATTGATTTGACCTTTACTTTAAGCCATTTTTTATTTGAGAATTTTTGGATGGCTGGAGAAACTGTAGATAAGAAACAATTTTATTTTCCAACCCAGAAGTCCAATAAGTCTTCTATATTCTTACAAACTAAACAGTTCTTTGTTTTTATTATTTTCCTCTCCCTGTATCTTATCATAAACTAGTAGGATGAACTATTTGATACAGTCAATTTCCTGTTATAGTTGTGTGCCATAGAGTTGGTTATGATTCACAGCCACCCTGTAAGAGAATACAAATATGCCCTAAGGTTCCCTGGCCTGTAATCTTTACAGATACAGGTCACCAGGTCTTTTATTCTGCAGAGTGGCTGGTGGGTTCAAATCCACCAACCATTTCTTAGGAGCCATCACTATCCAAAAGATGATTGGGTGCATTTTCAATATTTTATGTTACTGTTGATAGCAATTTTGCAAATTGTTTCACATTAACATGAATCAACACTTTCCTATTTCCTTAATATATTTCCATCCTCCCCTACCAGTTGTCTCACCTCTCTTTCAGCCCTCACCAATAACTTCTTTGCCATTTTCTCATTCTCTGTCCACAACCTGGTCTAAAGTTATATCCCCATGTTTTACATTTTATTTATATTGACTTCCTCTTGTTGGTTCTATATTATTTATCTACTGTAGTGCAAATACTCTCCCCAAAACATGGTGATTAAAGAAAATCATTTTATGATTCTGTGGATCAGAAATTTGTGCTAAGCATAGATGAGTAGTTTTTCTACTGGTCTTCCCTGAAGTTAGTCATGTGGCTGAAGTCATCATATGGCTCAATCTGAGGCTGGCTGTCATAAAGGGCCTCAGGTGGCATGGCTTATCTCTGTCCTACTTGGTCTCTTCTGTCCTAGGCTAATTTGTTCTTCCTTGCTTGACAACACTGAGTTCAAAGGAGTACAAAGGCAAAGATAGAGAGCATCTTGAAGACTGAGCTCAGGAATGACACAGAAGGACTTTATCACATTTTTCTGGTTAAAATAGTAACAAGACCAGAAACAAAGGGTTGGCTAAGTGGACTGCACCTCTTGATGATGAGGAAAATCAAAGTCACACAGTAAAGAGGCATACACTCAAGGATGAGAAGTATCTTTAAGGTCATCTTTCAAACAATGTACCATTTTATCTCAATTCCATTTTAATTCTCTCTGTCAAAAAAATCTATTTCACTTTTTTTCCAGTTGTTTCATTTGCAATGGATGACATATTGATCAATCTCCATTCCTCCCTCATCATTTCTCCTGTGGCAATGTCTCTAAAAGCATGGGAAAATATGATGGTACTTGTGATATTAAACAAGAAAAACCTATAATGGTAGGCTGTGCAGGTGTTCTGTTTATACTCTTAAATAATTTTTGCCTTAAGGTAAAAAATTTACTAGAAGCATTGCAGAATTACTCTCTTTCATGTCATATTCTGTTTGAACAATGTCATTTGTTTTAAGAAAGACATTTACCTACGATTTGTGTGTTACTATCTGTTTATGAAATTTGAAATTTTCCTTTTTACTATTATATTGCATTATATTTCTTACTCATAAGATTTGGATGAGTGGCTCAAAAATGCATCATTGTGTCATAAAAGTAATCATGAAAATAGGAGCATAAGTAGCAAAACTCTGTAAAATATCATAAACATAAACAGGATAAATTTCAGGGCAAAAATGAAATATGAATCTGTGTGTGTGTTGACAAGTGCTATATAAATGTAACATTTCTCATGAACAGCAAAAACAAGAGAAGTGTATGAATAAGTACAATGAACAGAAGCAAATTGGACTTTATTGAATACATGATCCATTTGCACCTGGTTTCCAATATGTGGTCTGTTATTAAACTTTTTCAAATTGCATATTGCTGTCATTGATACATTGACCTCATTATCATAATGCACTGTCCTTGGTGCTAAACCAGTTATTTATTTATATATATAAATATAAAACAATATAAATGTATTCATAATATTCATATATATATATTCATAAAAAACTTGAAACTATGATTTACAGAACAAAGCTTGCTATTTTCTCACTAAGTATAGAGAAAAGAAAACAGAATCATCCAGATTTCATTCAAATGCACAATTCTTTTAACAGTAACAGGTACTAACCATTTATTATCTAGATGCTTGCAAAGCCTTCCCCTAAATTAACACAAATATTATGTTCAGGGAGAACTGAGAATGAACAATTGACAAAAATTGCTCTATTAAATGACATAGTTGGATGTGGCTATATATATTGTTGGATATGTGGTAATATCAATACCATACAACACTGAGCAGCAATTACTATCCAAATGTGTAGAAGTACATATTTTTCCTACAGGTGAACAAAATAAATTTGTGCCATAATATGTAGATTATGAATCAACAATTATTACATGTGAATAATATGTCTGGGGAGAGTGTTTCCACAATTGTTTCCAAGTATTACTAAAATATGTGTGTTGTGAAAATACACTTTACTTTGCTAATACTTATTTAAAGAGTTCTGGTGGAGCATTGCTTATGGCATTTGACTGCTAACCAGAAGGTTGTCAGTTGAAACTCCCCAGACACTTTGTGGAAGGAAGATGGGGCAATCTACTTCCATAAAGATTTACTGCCTCAGAAACCCAATGGGGATCCTAATGAGTTGGAATTGACTTGAAGGCAGGGAATTTGGTTTTTGGTTTAATGCTTTAGGAGTTGTAGTGTATTCTGGAAAAGGGGATGACATATTGATAGAGCATCAGTTATATGCAATGGCAGTGTTTAAAATATTGAGCAGTTAGGATGAGCAGCAACCCCACAGAACAAAAGGTGACCATAAACCTTTTGTATACCTGTACCAGTGCACATTAATTAAATTCCAGTCTTGTGAATATATACAATAAGGTAGGATACTGCTAATAAACAATGTGACTTTTTTCTTTTTTCCCCCCTAGTCAACACTCCTCTTACTGATTATAATTGACTATTAAAAAACTAGTTAAATTGAGACAATAATTAAATTATACTGTCTAATTTATAATTAAATCAGACTGTTTGTACCTCTTTTCTATTTCACTGACAAAAACCTTGAATAAGTGACAACTTTCCATTCTGAAACACATTGGCTGTCTTGGAGTGACCATTTCTTTGTTTGACATGAGAATAATATAAAATTTTAATAGATGATATGGCTAATGTTTACCAGTCAAGAAAATCCCAATACATTTGAATGGTTTGCTCTCTTGATGCATCTCTTATATTTAATATGTTGAACTTGTTATTGGGGACATCAATTTCATAACAGTCAAAACTAATGGTAAGGAAAATGCTCTGTTATGGAGATATTTACTCTTTCCTAATTTGTGATTTTCTTCTCCACCAGAAAAAAAGAAACAAATTTCAAATGCTGCCACAGATCATAAAAAAAAATACCTTCCATAGGTGAATTCTTTTTCAGTTACATATCTTGTTGCTATTAAGTTATTTGGTGCAAAGATATTCACAAGTATTTCTTTTGAATTATATAATTATATAATTCACAAGTATTTATATTCACAAGTATTTCTTTTGAATTATATAATTATATATATAATTATATTTTTGTCTTTTTTAGCCTGAATGAACATGACTTCTGCACTTTCTAATTGTTGTTTGTTTATCAGGTATACTTTTGTGAACAATTTTATTCTCAATCATGTCCTTACTCTCCACCACTATCCTAAAATTTAATTTTTTTTAACTTTTTATTGTGATTTGAGTGAAAATCTACAGAACAAATTGGTTTTTCTCTCAATAATTCATACATTTTTTGTGTGTGACATTGACTGTAATCCCTACAATATAACATCACTCTTCCTACTTCCTCCTGCTGTTTACCATTTCTCTTTGTCTTTCTTTTCTACTTCTTCCTGCCTTCTGAGTTATTTCTAGACAAAATGCTGCCATTTTGACCTCCTATGGCCTATAAGTCTACCTGTTGTTTGACTGAAATTTAAGCCACAGGGGTAATTTTAGTTCTATGTTTGAAGAATGTGAAAGAGCCACAGTCTTGGAGGGTCCACCAGCTACTTTCTGACCAGTAAGACTTGTCTTTTTTTTCTCATTTTGAGTTTTTCTTTCACATTTTTATCCTACTGTATCCAAGACCTCTTATTGTCATCCCTTTCAGAATGAACAGTAGTGGTGCCAGGTGTCATCTAGTTCTCATCTCATTGTCATGGAGATTGAGGTTTATATAGTCTGTTAAGCCTTTGGTTACTTATTTCCATGTATATATTTTCTTACCACCATTCTTCTGTCAGTTTGCTGTACTGTGGTGGCTTGCTTGTTGCTGTGAGGCTGGAAACTATGCCACTGATATTTCAAGTAAGCAGCAGGTCACCCATTGTGAACATGCTTCAGTGGAGCTTCCAGACTAAGACAGAGTGGCAAGGATGGGGCCATCCACTTCTGAAAAATTGGCTACTGAAAACCTTACAAATAACAGTAAAACACTATATGATATATTACTGGAAAACTTCATGAATAACTGTGAAACATTGGCTGATACAGTGCTGGAAGATAAACCCCTCAGGTTGGAAGGCACTCAAAAGATGACTAAGGAAGATTTGCCTCCTCAAAGTAGACTTGACCTTAATGAAATGATGAAGTAAACCTTTTGGTATCTTCATTTCCTGATGGGGCACAACTCAAAATTAGAAAAGCAAAGCTGTAATAATCCTTCATTAATAATTAATAACATGGAATATACAAAGTATGAATGTAGGAAACTTGGGAGTTGTCAGAAATGAAATGGAATGCACAAAGATTGATATATTAGGTATTGTTGTTGTTGTTGTGTGCCGTCAAGTCGGACCCAACTCATATCGACCCCTCCTTGGGTTTCTGAGGCAGTATCACTATGGAAGTAGATTGCCCCATCTTCCTTCTGAGGAGTGGCTGGTGGGTTTGAACTGCCAGCCTTCTGGCTAGCAGTCAAGTGCCTTAGGCACTATGAGACCAGAGCTTCCATATTACGTATTAGTGAGTTGAAATTGACTCTACTGGGTATTTTAAAACAAAAAATCATATGCTCTACTATGTCAGAAATGACAAATTGAAGAGGAGTGTCATTACATTCATCATCAAAAAGAGTAAGAGTAATACATATGGAGAAAGTAAAAAGAATTTAAAAAGACAGGAAAGGAGGCAAAGACCAAACTGGATGTCAGAAGACTCTGAAAATTGCTCTTGAATAGAGAGTAGCTAAAGCGTAGTGCCTAAGGCACTTGACTGCTAGCCAGAAGGCTGGCGGTTCAAACCCACCAGCCACTCCTCGGAAGGAAGGTTGGGCAATCTGCTTCTGTAGCGATAATACCTTGGAAACCCAAGGAGGGGTCGCTATGAGTCAGGTCTAACTCGATGGCACATAACAACAACAACAACAAAACGAATGGAAGAAGTGATGAAATAAAATTGTTGAAGAAAAGATTTCAAAGGGAAGGTCAAGAAGACAAAGAAAAGTATTATAATGAAGATTTTATATTGTTGGAAAACCAAAAAGGGAAGAACACTCTTGGTATTTCTCAAGCTAAAAGTACTGAAGAAAAACTTCAGGACTTCAATTGCAATATTGAAGGTTTCTCTGGGCAAAATTATTGAATGATACTGGAAATATTACAAAAAAGAAAGGAAGAAAAAGATTGCAGGAATATACAGAGTCACTTTACCAAAAAGAATTGGTCGATATTCAATCATTTCAAAAAAGTAACATTTGATCAAGAGCCAGTGGTATTAAAGGAAGAAGTCCAAGCTGCACTGAAGCAATTGGCAAAAAACAAGGCTCCTGGAATTCACAGAATACCCAATGAGATGTTTTAGCAAATGGATGCAGTGTTTGGGATGATTGCTCATTAATGCCAAGAAATTTTGAAGACAACTACCTGCCCAATCAAGTGGAAGAGATCCATGTATGTGGACATTCCAAAAAGTGGTGTTCCAATACAATGTGGAAAATATAATTAATGTGGAACAATATAATTAATATCACATGCAAATAAAATATTGCTGAAGATAATTCCAAAACAGTTGGAACAGTATATTAACAGGGAAATTCCAAAATTCCAACTGGATTCAGAAGAGGATGTAGAATGAGGGATATCATTGTTGATGTGAGATGAATGTTGGCTGAAAGTAAGAATACCTTTGTTTTATTGACTATGTATAAGCATTTGACTATGAGGATCATAACAAATTATGGATAACATTGCAAAGCATGGAAATTGCAGAATACTAAAATGTTCTCATGAGGAACTTGTACATATTGAATTTCAGTATATTTGTTTTTTTTCCCTTGGTCTTCCTGCTGTTGATTTCTATTTTTATAGCATTATGATATGAGAAGATTATAATTATTTAATGTTTTTAAATATATTGAGGCTTGCTTTTTGAACTATCTTATGATTTCTTCTGGAGAGTGTTTCATGTGCACTGGAAAATAATGTGTATTGTGTTGTTCTGTATATTTCCATGAGATCAAGTAGGTTTATTGTGTTTTATGTATGTATGTATGTATGTATTTATTTATTGTGATTTGGGTGAAAATTTACAGAGCAAATTCATTTCTCATACAGCAGTTCACAAACACTTTGTCTCATGACATTGACCACAATTTACAATGAAACATCTCCCCTCATACTTCCTTCCAATAGTTACCTTTTCCCTGTGTCCATCCCTCCATGCACTTCTGCCCCATGAGCTGTCCTGCTGTGCATAAGCAGCCCTGCTTTCTCCCATAATTTTTCTCTCCAAAGAGTGTATCTACCTCAGGTACATGTTCAACTCATATTCCTTTCTTTTCTTTGTCTGGAAGCCACAGGTGTGGGTTCCATTCCAGACCTGACGGGCAGCTAGGGACCATAGTCTCAGTGGTTCCACCAGACTCTATTGGACCAGCAAACCTGGCCCCCCCAACTTTTTTTTTTTTCTCCAAATGATTTTGAGTTTTGTTTCACATTGTTCTCCCTCTCTATCCAGGATCTCCTACATAGATCCCCTTCCAAGTGGTTGACAGTAGTAGCTGGGCACCATCTAGTTCTTCTGTTCTCATAGTCGTATAGGCTGCAGATAGCATGGTGTACCAGTCACTAGGACTAATTGTTTCCATGAATTTTTGGTTTTCTTCATTCTTCTTCACTCTGGATGAGGTGAGACCCATCACTGCATCTAGATGGCAGCTTGCAAGCTTTTAAGGTCCTAGTCACTACTCACCAAAGTAGGAGGTGGAATAAGGTTTTGTATAGTATGTTATGCCAATTGAGCTTGGTGTCCCCTGTGACTATGGTCCCAAACCCACAGGTTCAACTACTCAGTCCCTCTTAGTAGCTGGCTGTGACCAAGCAGTGACTACACCCTTGCCCCTTGTTAGCTCTACTATACACCTGGGAATTCAGAGCATACACATAAACTTATAGGACCATTGTCTGCCAACCGTAAACATGTTCTTGAGTACACTCTGTGCTTCATAGACATACCTAAATGTTCAGTCTGTCCACCCATCTATCCACCCATATACCCATGTTCGCCTTCACTGACAACGTTGTACTGTATGTGCAAAGGGTTCATCTTTGTTGTTTGTACTTCCCACGTACCTCTCTATGTCCTTCTCTTCCTTAATGCCAGTATGTTGATCACTCACATTTGGTGCATTGCCCTTCTCTTCACCGAAATCAATGCTTATCTCTATCTATCTAACAGTGTTCCCTCCCCTCCCTTCCCAGACCTGGTAACCAACAAAGAAAATGACCTTCCCTAGATAAACCTTTCCTTGCCTTTTACAATAACGGACTAACACAATATCTGTCCTTCTGTGATTGACTTACTTCACTCAGCATAATATCCTCCAAGTTCATCCACATTATGTGGTGTTTGCAGATTCTACATTATTCTTTAGCATTTCATAATATTCCATTGTGTGTATGTACCATAATTTGTTTATCCATTCCTCAGTTGAAGGACACTAGGTTGTTTCCATATTTTGCCTATTGTAAACAGTGCTGTGATGAACATGGGTGTGAATATGTCTGTTCTTGTTATGGCTCTCACTTTTTTAGGGTATACACCTAGTAATGGAATGGCTGGGTCAAATGGTATTTCTAGTTCCAACTTTTGAAGGATCACCAAATGGCTTTCCACAATAGTTGTACCATTTTACAGTCCCACCAGCAGTGTATGAGAGTCCCAATCTCTCCAAATCATCACCAGCATTTATTATTTTCTGTCTCACTGAACTTTGCTACTAGTGCTGGAGCAAGATGCTATCTCATTGTTGTTTTGATTTGCATCTCTCTAATAGCTAGTGATCATGAGCATTTCTTCATATGTT
>NW_006921642.1:11839168-11843748 GCF_000298275.1 Orycteropus afer afer
TTTTGTTATGTTGTGTTATCATTCTCATTGGATGCAAGGAATTTTTGAATTTCAATTTTTATTTCTTCTCTTACCCAGTCTTTCCCAAGTAGGGGGTTGTTCAGTATCTATGTGTTTATCTTTTCCTGTTGATCTTCCTATTGTTGATTTCTAATTTGATAGCATTATGATCTGAGAAGAAGCTTTGCAGTATTTCAATGTTTTTAAATTTATGGAGGCTTGCTTTATGGCCTAACATATAGTCTATCATGGAAAATATTCCATGTGCACTGGAGAAGAATGTATGTTGTGCTGCTGTTGGATGAAGTGCTCTGTGGATGTCTATAAGGCCAAGTTGGTGGGTTATATTGCTTAGCTCTTCTGCATCTTTTGTTGAGTTTCTTTCCAGTCGTTCTATCTTTCAAAGAAAGTAGTGTATTAACGTCTCCCATTATGACTGAGGAGTCATCTATTTGGCTTTTCAACTCTTTTAAAGTCTGATTTATGTATTTTGGAGCTCTTTCATTGGGTCCATAGATATTTGTTATGGTTATATCTTCATGTTCAAATGATCCTTTAATCCTTATGTAATGTCCTTCTTTGTCTCGTATGGTGGTTTTTGTCTTAAAGTCAATTTAATCAGAAATTAATATTGCCACTCCTGCTCTCTTATAGTTGGCTTTTACTTGATATATCTTTTTCTAATCTTTGATTTTTAGTCTATTTTTGTCTTTATCTCTAATGTGTGTCTCTTATAGGCAGTATATTGATGGGTTTTGTTTTCTCTCCATCTCTTGAGTGGTGCATTTAATCCATTAACTTTCAGTGTAATCATTGATATGTATGAATTGGTTGCTGTCATTTTGGTATGTGTTTTTTCATGGTGTCTCTGGTTTCTTTCTTCCATATTATTTTCTGTGTTGAGCTCATTATGTTTATGAATCCTGTTATCATTTCCTTTGTTGCTGTTTTTTTACTATTTGCTGAGTATTTGTGCTTGTCCTCTTTTTATTGTGATACAAAAGTTTATCATTTTCTTTGAAGTTACCCTATGATTTATAGTTTTATCCCCAAGTTTAGAATAGTCCATTCTATCTTGCAACTCTCTCAACTTCCTCACCAGTTAGAAGGTCTTTAACTACAAAGTCTTTCCCTCTTTTTGTTTGTAGTTGTCCACACTTTCCAATTGATGTCTCTTGTTCCCTGTTTACAATCTTGTAAACTCACTTTACTTTGGATATGTCCATAGCTGTGGTTTCTGGGTTATGTCATCTTGTGTATTAATGGTCAGTTGTCATTTGCTATTTTTTGGTTCTCTGATCAAAGGACTCCCTTTAGCATGTCTTGTAAGGTTGGTCTGGTTTTAACAAATTCCCTTAGTTTCTGCTTATCTGGAAATCTCCTAATTTCACCATCATATTTGAGGGACAATTTTGCTGGGTATATAATTCTTGGTTGAAAATTTTTCTCTTTCAGGGTTTTTTATACACCATCCCATTGCCTTCTCGCTTGCATGGTCTCTGCTGAGAAATCAGAGCTTATTCTTACTGGCTGTCCTTTGTAGGTAACTTGTTGTTTTTCCCGTGCTGTTTTAGGATTCTCTCTTTGTCTTTGGTTTTGGTGAGTTTGATGATGATATGTCTTGGTGATTTTTTTTTGAGGTCTATCCTGGTTGGGGTTCGTTGGACTTCCTGATTGGATATATTCTCCTTTTTCTTCATATCAGGGAAATTTTCCTCAAGCAAATCTTGGACAATTTTCTCAGTGGTTTTATTTTTTTCTTCCTGTTCTAGAATTTCAATGACACATAGGTTATTCCTTTTGATGGTATCCCACATATACCTTAGATTTTCTTCATTTTGTTTTGATTTGTTTTTTTCTGATTGATCTGTTTCCAAAGAAGTATTCAGGTATTTGTCTTCAATCTCATTAATTCTGTCTTCCATTGCATGAATTCTACTCCTTTGCCCTTCTAATGTGTTATCTATTTCTGACAATTTTGTACTAATCTTCTGAATTTTTGTCTGTAGATTTAGAATCATTTCTAATTTTTCATTTTTTTTGTCATTTTGTTCTTGTATTTTCTTCCAAAATTCTCCTAAGCTTTTTTTCTGTGTTTTCTATGGTCTGTCTCTCAGTCCTTTGAAGATATCTAATTATAATTCTTTTGAATTTCTTATCAGAGAGTTCCAATGCTGCTTCTTCCTCAGGGATGTGTTCTGGGTCTGGATCCTGTTCCCTTGTTTCTCCCACTTTATCTTGCTTCTTTGTGTGGACTGTGATGATCTGTTGTCTCTGAGACATCTTCGTGTTGTATTTAGATCTCTGTTAACTGTTTGTGAAGAGCAGCCAAGGGTGATTCAGGCTCTTCTTGGTGTTTTTTTTATCATTGGCCCATTGGTGGAGAAGGAGGTGGTGGCTCTCGCTCAGTAAGTGAAGTTGCAGGAGGTGTGGGTGTAGTTGTATCTTATGGGGACTGTTGCTGTTTCCCATTCAGTTTGACAAAAATTACCATTGAATAACCATCAACAAAGCTAAAAGCATATGGACAAAAAATACAACATGTTATAACACATGAACAGTAACCAAAAAAAGAAAAAAGAGAAAGAAGAAGCAGTAAAACACAAGGAAACCTTCAATACATGGGGATAGGGCACTGACAGAAAAAAGGTAGAGAAGGAGAATAATGAAGAAAAAAATGGGAAAAATGTAAATAGAAAAACAAGGAATGGGGTTGACCATGAAAAAAAAGGGAGAAAAAAAAATTTAACCGGGAACAGGAAAAAGGAAAAAAGGTTACAAACTAGGACTTGGGAGGGGAAGAATACAGAATAATAGTAAAAAGGACAAAATTAATAATAATAGTAGTTTTAAAATAGGCAAATACCACTAAAAACTAAAAACCAGAAAAAAAAAATAAAAAGGAAAAAAAAAATTGGTGGAGGACAGGGCAGGGCACCCAGGCTCCGTCCGAGCACACAGATGGGGATGGATTTCCTACAGGCCCAGAAGATGGGTTGGAGTGGGGGTTGGCTGCACCTCTATTCACCAAGCAGGTGTGGGATATAAAAGTAACAAGATGAATGTTGCACCTTTTCAGTCATGCAGGTCCAGAGTGTCCCAGGTGTTACTGGTAAACAGAACCTGTTCTTAAGCCCCTGGAATCTGGTAGAGTGTTGTCTCTTTAAATATCCAAAATGGTCAATCTGCTTGTAAACATTCAAAATGGCGGTGCCCTCTGGACAGGCAAAAGTCCACAGGTCAGCCAGTCTTCGTCTTCACTGCTCCTTCCCCTTTTATTCCATAGCCACCACAACAGTCCTCCATGCACTCTCTGGCTAGCACGGCTGATTTTTACGTTAATTTTTAAGTCCTACCACCACTTGGGAATCTCCAAGCTGTCTGTGCCATCAGTATTGCTCAGCATTGCTGCCCGACCACAGCTCCGTATGTCTCCTTTTCTGGAGTCTTCATGCAAATTCTTCTGCTGGTTGGGATTTAGTCCACTTCTATATCCTTCCATTAAAGGGTCAGGGGTCCAGGATTATCTTCTGCATCTTTGTTAATTGGTTCACCTTTTCTTTGTTGAAGAGGGTCTGTGCAGTCTTTCTGCCTATTTCTCCATCTTGGAATGAATATTATTGTGTTTTTTTAATCTTCTGTATTTTTGTTCAGTTCCTTAGAATTGTTTTGTCCTTCAGTGAAATCAGTGTATTTAAATTTCCTATTATTGTGTTGTCTATATATTTTTTTCAATTCTGTTAAAATTTGTTTTATGTAGTATATCCTTTTGTTTAGGAGCTCTGGTAGCATAGTGGCTAAGGCACTTGACTATTAACCAGAAGGCTGGCAGTTCAAACCCACCAGCCACTCCTTGGAAGGAAGGTGGGGCAATCTACTTCCATAGTGATACTGCCTCAAAAACCCAAGGAAGGGTCACTATGATTCGGGGACAACTTGACGGCACATAACAACAACAACATCCTTTTGTTTGATTAACTTGTTAATCATTATGTAATGTCCTCGTCTCTTTTATCAGAGTCTATTTTATCAGCAATTAATATTACATTCTTGTTCTTTTTGGTTGCCATTTACTTGATAAATATTTTTCAATCCTTTAATGGTTAGCTCATTTTTGTCTTTGTTTCTAAGGTGTGTCTCTGGTAGACTGCATATTAATGGTTCATGTTTTGTTATCAATTCTACTACTCTCTGTTTCTTAACTGGTACATTTAATCCATTTACATTTATTGTAATTATTGATATGCATGAATTTACTGCTATCATTTTACAATTTATTTTTATTTTTATTTTTTAATGTGTGTTTGTGGTGTTGATGGTTCCTTTGTTCCATATATTTTTCTGTGCTGAGTTTATATCCAGTAGCTCTGATAATGTCAGATGCCTTAGGAACTGTAACACCAGCCACTCCACGGAAACAAGACCGGGCAATCTACTTCTGTAAAGATTTACCATCTCAGAAACCGAGTGAATGTTGCTATGAGTTGGAATTGACTTGATGGCAGTTGGTTTGGCTTTTTGACTGGTGGTATAGTTGTTAAGACATTAGGGGCTAACCAAAAATGGCCAGTGGTTTGAAC
>NW_006921642.1:11843848-11852368 GCF_000298275.1 Orycteropus afer afer
AAAAAAAAAAAAAAAAGATGAGACTGTCTGCTTCTGTAAGATGTACAGCCTTGGAAACCAAATGGGAATCTCTATGCATTGGAATCAACTTGATGGCAGTGAGTTTGTTTTTTCCTTTTCCTTTTTTTTTTTTTTGAGTCAATTACGTTTATGAATTTTCTCATCAATTCCTTTATTTCTGTTGTTTTATTCTTTACTGAATCTTTATTATTTTTATTTTAGTGAGAAGGTTTATTAACCTACTTGGATGTTACTTTATAATTTATTATTATCTTCCCAAGTTTAAAAAATACATTCTATTTTCGTGTTAGCTAAACTTTTCTCTCCATTTGAAAGTTCTGTAATGGTGTTATCTAAACTTTCTGTCCATTCAAAAGTTCTGTAATTACAACATTTAACCTTTTTTTTTTTTCGCACTTGTCTTCTTTTACAAGTTGATGTCTCTGTGTTCCTTTGTCAGTGTTTTTGCTTTATTGTAGCTGCAACTATGGGCTCAAGGATGGCAATGATTGTGAGGATGGCACAGGCTAGTGAGTGTTTCATTCTGTTGTACATAGGGCTCCTATGAGTTGAAGCCAAATTAACAGCACTTAACAACAATATCTTTGTTGATTTCTGGTTGACATTATCTTGTGTCTTAATCTCAGGTTGATCTGTGCCATTGCTGCTTCTCTGTCCAAAGAACTCTGGTTAGGATCTCTTGTAAGATTCTTCTAGTTTTACAAATTCATTTACTTTCTGTTTATCTAAAAAACGCAACACAACCTTTGCCATGGAGTCACATGTGACCCATAGCGACCCCTCCTTGGATTTCCAAGGCAGTATCACTACAGAAGTAGATTGCCCAACCTTCCTTCTGAAGAGTAGCTGGTGGGTTTGAACTGCCAGCCTTCTGGTTAGCAATCAAGTGCCTTAGGCACTATGCTACCAGAGCTCCCTCTGTTTATCTGTTTATCTAGCAAGACCTAATTTCATCATTGTATTTCAGGGAAATTTTGCTAGATACATTATTCTTGGTTGGTAATTTTTTCTTTCAGCATTTTAAATATGTCAATTCATTGTCTTCTGGTCACATGTTTCTGTTGAGAAATCAGAGCTTAGTTTTATTTATTCTTTTCTGTAGGTAATTTTTCACTTTTCCTGAGTTGTTTTCAGTATTCTGTCTTTGTTTTTAATTTTGGAAAGCTTGATTATGATATTTCTTGGTGATTTTCTTTTGGGTTCTATCCTATTTGTGGTTTGTTGAACTTCCCGAATACATAAATTCTTGTCTCTCATGACATTCGGGATGCTTTCTTCCAACAACTCTTGGGCAATTTCCTCTGTCCTTTATTTTGTATCTTCCTGGTCTGTTAGTCCAATCACATGTTTAAGTATCCTACAAAGTTCTAAGGCTTTTTACATTTTTATAATTTTTTTTTTGTGTGTGTGTGTGTGTGTGGTTATTACTTTAACAGATTGATATGAAGAGATATGTCTTTAAGTTCACTAATTCTCTTTCACCATCTCTCTGCTATTGTCTGCTATGTCTCAGTGCAGGATCTTGGGTCTGAGGACATGGTCCACTCCTGCATCCTCATTTTATATGTCTGCTAAAGCAACACCCCATTCTACGTACCCAATTCTGTCTTAGTTCTTTAGCGCTGATGTAAAAGAAATATCACAAGTGGATGGCTTAACAAAGAGGAATTTATTTGCTTACAGTTCAGGAGGCTAGCAGTCTGAATCCAAAGTGCTGGGTCTAAGGGCTGAGTGAAAGCCCTCCATCTTGGTCTTCAGCTTTGCCTCTTTTCCACAATCTAAAGATCAGAAGGCAACATGGAAAGAACACTGATTCAAGTCCAGGAACTGGAGATGAAGACTCAGCCAAATGCTGGATACAAATTTTACCAATAGCTAGAGATCTTTCTCAAACTTCTCCATATACACTGGAAGCAAGCCATGCTCTGAAGGCAACTAATTAGCTGCTAACAGCAGATTCTACCATAGAGTCAATTATATCACATCCAGTCTCATCATGGGGAATACTTACATCTAGCTGTCAAGCCAGCCAAAACCACAGCCCAGCCAAGGTGACACACAACTTTAACTACCACCCTGCCTTAATGGAAAGCTGCTTACGATAATTCAAAAAGGTCAAATTGTGCCAACCCATTGGCAATTCAGTACTCCATATGCCTCCTTGTTCACTACTTTCATTCATTCTTCACCTCTCATTGGTATTTTTCTACTTCTTTATCCTTTCATTTGAAGCTCTGGCTTCCAGGATTTTTTTCCTATCCATTTCACATGGGTTTCTTAGGTCTTTTATTGTAGAAGTTTGGGATACTATTATTGCTTAGTCTGCTATTTTGGCCACCTTCTCTTTATTTTTCTAAATAAATTATTGTTGTTGTTGTTTGCCGCCAAGTCGGCCCCGACTCATAGCGACCCCTCCTTGGGTTTCCGAGGAAGTATCACTATGGAAGTAGGATTGCCCAACCTTCCTTCTGAGGAGTGGCTGGTGGGTTTGAACTGCCAGCCTTCTGGTAAACAGTCAAGTGCCTTAGGCACTATGCTACCAGAGCTCCTTAAATAGACATTATTATTTTTTTAATTTGCTTAGTTTGCCTTTTTATTTACTCTTAACTTGGAGGTTGTATGAGTTTTACATCAGTCATATCATTTTATATTACATTTCCCTTTAATTAAAAAAAATATTCTGTGATATTTTGGTTTATTTACTTTTTTTCTCTTACTCTCACTCTCTGTTCTATTTACAAGTCTGTGTTTTTTTCTTGTGATTTTCTTTAAAATTAAATATTTCACTATTTATAAACTTTGATTTCTTTAGACTGTGTTAGGCTGGGTTCTTTAGAGAAGCAAAACCAGTGAAGCTTATCTATGTATACATATATAGTAAGATTTATCTCAAGGAAATGGCTCACATGGTTGCTGAGGTTGGCAAGTCACAAGTCCATGGGTCAGATACCAGGTTGGAGGGTTCTCCTGACTAGTGTAGCTACAGTGGATGAGAAATCTAAGATAGGAGGTCAGATAGCAAGCTGCTGACTCATGGGTTGCAGAGGCTGATGAAGCCCAAGATTGACAGAAAATATGGCAGGATGCTGGCTCAAGTCCAAAGACCTGAAGGTCAGATGATAAGCCAGACTCAGGATCCAGACTGAGCAAAAAGCCAAAGAGCTTTGCCAGAATGTCCCTGGATATTAGAAGCAGGCCATACGCCTGAGGAAAATTCCTTTCAAGTGGCTGTTTATACCAGATCTCATTATGGTGGTGATTGCATCATGAGGATAAATATCTCTTAACTGTGAAACCACTGAGAATCAAGGCCCAGCCAATATGACACACCTTTAACCATCACAAACAGTTTCTATGAACAATGATAGCATTTACCCTTTTCTTTTTTCTTGCCTGCCCTCTCTTCCACCATTAAAATTTAGTTAACAGTGTTGTGTCTTAAATAAAGTTTTTTATTATTTTGTTTTATTATTTTATTTCCATCTTTTGTTTAGCCTCAGCTCCACTGATAAGTATATTCAATGCTCTTCTCTAGTTCTTTATGAACTTCTCTTCATGCATCAGTTGTTTATTTATGTTCATACTCATAAATTTTCTCATGAAGATACCATGGAAGATTAGACTCAATTTTTGAATGTTTAAAATAGAGTATTTCTCATTGTCATACCAGGATCATGTGATTGGATGGAAAAGCCTTAGTTTATGCTCTGTTTACTTGAGTATTTACTCCATTGTCTTCACATTGTTTCAGTTTATGTGTTTGATGACATCCTGATTTTAATTCATTTTAGTGATTTGATGCTTTTGTCTGATTGCTTGAAGTTTTCTTGAATTATATATCTAAATATTCATTGCATTTTTTTCTCACTCTCTCTCTTTTTCTCCATTTTCTATCATTTCTTCTAATGCTTTTTAACACTTTTTATTTCCATTTTATTTTGTTCACTTTTCCTATTGCTAGCTTGTATATTCCTTTTCATGTTTATCAGTGCTTTTTTTTTCTTTTTGCTCATTAAAATTTCATCTTAAATTCCTTGACTATTTTTCTCCTTTAGTGTTTCTTCTGATTTTTGCCAGCTGATGTTTTACCTCCTCTTACTTTTTTTCTATTATTTCTCCCTTAGTTCTTGTATAATTATTTTATAATCTTCATTCACAGGAAAAGAAAATTCAATTTAAATATTTAATTTTAAAGTAGTATCATTTCTGTAACTTTTTCTTTTTGTGTGTGTTTTTCATATAAGTTTTGTTGTTCTTTGCTACATTATTTGTTTTAAACTCTTTATATACTGAAGATGTGTAACATATACTTTCTGTTCATTATATTTGAGAAAGTTGGATTTGTAAGTTTCTGCTGAGATTGAGGCATGACTATGGTAAATGTCTGGACTTCTAGAATTAAAAGCTGTCTACTATGGTCTCAAGGAGTCTTGGTGGTGCAAAACAGCTAAGTACTTGACTACTAACCAAAAGTTTGCTGGTTCTTCCACCAAGGAGAAAGACGTGGCAGTCAGCTTTCTTAGAGATTATAGCCAAGAAAACTCTATGATGCAGTAACATTTTATCAAATGAGGTATCTATGAGACAAAATTAACTCAACAATATAAAACACTACCAACAACAATTACAAAGCTAAGGAGTTCCTGGGTGGTGCAAACAGTTAAGCACTCAACTACTAGTCAAAAGATTGGTGGTTTAAACCCAGAGACTCCTCAGAAGAGAAGCCTGGTGATTTGCTTCTGAAAGTTCACAGCCTTGAAAAATCTCAGGGCAGATCTACTCCACATACGTGGGGTCACTGTGAGTGAGAATTGACTCAAGGGCAATTAGTCGACAACAACTATGATACCAAGGATACAGATTGCTTCCCTCCAGTATGGCACGTCTCCAAGGTTATGGGCCACAATTTTTGTCTTTTCTCCAAACTTCATTCCAAAGAGTTTCAAAAATGTCTTCTATGATCATAAGTTTTTCAGAAAGCAGAGAAATTAAGCATATAACCTGTGCAGTGAAAGGCGATGTTTTAACATTTATGGTATGGATTTTTTTTTTTTAGCAGTTTTGAAAATCTTTCCTGGTGGACTCCTTCTATAGCATTTACATGCCTTCTTTTTGTATGTCCCTTTATTACTACCACCTGAAATCTGTGCTGCTAGAACTCACCACAGCTATTCTGTCTACAATAGTGAAATTCACTCTGGATTTCTGACCCTCAAGGAGTGTGTGCTTTCTGGATTTTTCTAGAAATGACTGTTAAGTATCCCTAAGCACTTCTGACTTTTCTGCATGGCAATATAGAATGTGTTCTCTGGTCCAGTTGCCTGAATACTAAACATTCATTAAAGATACAAAATTCAACTCAATGTCTTTCACCATAATATTTTCTTTTATTACTTCATTCTTCTCTGAATTCTAATGCATGAAGGACCAGAACTATGAAATACAGTACTTTTTTATATGTTTCTTTTATTCAGAGTAGCTGCTATGAATGTTGCTTGAATTGCTGACAATTGTTTACCATCAAAGTGCTTACAACCTAGCTAGACAGATAAAATAATAACAAAACAATAGAATATAATTTATTATACTTGAATATAATTTCCTTGTCTGACAGAAAATGAAAATGAGCAGTGGAGGAGACAGAAGAGCATTCCTTAAACCTGACTTCAGATTTCAACCCAATCTTAGGGATTTGTGGAATGGAATCATGCCTGAGGCATTTCACTGCTAACCAGAAGGCTGGTGGTTCAAACCCACCAGCCACTCCTCAGAAGGAAGCTTGGGCAATCCACTTCTGTCGGAGATACAGCCTCCAAAACCCAAGGTGAATCGGAGTTGAATTGACTCCACAGCAGTGAGTTTTTTACTTTGTATAGGTAGAAGAGCACAAGGAAAGGAAGGAAGGAAATCGCCAGGAATGAAAGTGTAGTGGCAGGAATAGAAAAGAGAATTTTTGAAGTAGTGGTAAGAAACCTAGATTATACAGTAATAGAATGCTATTTTTGATAATAGAAGTACACCAAGAATATGAAAAGAATGATCAGAATATACAATATAGTTATTACCACTGAAAAATCTAAATTAATGAGAACATACTTGGCTACAGGGAAAAGGAGAAAGTGAGATTGTAGCTGGATTTTCCAGGCACAATTATAGCTTTTGCAGTACAAAAAGTTGTAATTGCTTTTGAATAATGTAATGAATATGCTGGTGTGTGTTTATGCTAAACAATTGAACTCTATCTTATGTTTTTAGTAAGATGGTTATTAAATCGAAAATTATGAATAAATTGTTACTAAGAACACTGTAAAAATATTGTTATTATTAAGATCCTTTAAAAATTAAAGTTCAAAATTGGTTATAATTGTTAAGCAATGCTAATTGACACACCACTTAAAACATTCTTTATGAAAGTCTAAGGGATTGTTGTTCTGAAAAAGATCTATTAAAGCAACATAGAAAACTAATCATCTCTGGTTTTGATATTTAAATTTTATTTTAAACATGCTTAGTCATGAAGAAAATTATCTAATTAAATATATGACATGACATAGAAAAATGATTGTAATATAATAAGTTTTACATATTTGCTCTGATTTTCTGTTTTAGAACAAGTTATTATTATAATTTTTATTGTGTTTACAAATTTCTTTGAGATTTGCAATAAGAATTTTATCTGTAAACATTGAATATGTAAATAAAACTTAAGGAGTTGCTCTCATATGTGCCAGAAAACATTTGGCAAAGTCAGGAGCTTTTTTTGATTGTAATGACTTAGGGGTTGCTGCTGGCATCTGTGAACAGAGAGAGAGACCAGAAATGTTACTAAACATCTTACAATGAAAAAAAAAAAACCTGACAGTCAAGCCTTTTCCAGACTCAAACGTTAATAATGTAATGACTGAGATCTTCTTGAACTGAAGAAAGAATTGTACTTTATAGAGAAATACGTTTACACATGTAATGAACTATATGTTCAACAAATGGAACTTCTTACTAAAAAATTACTGAAACGTAGTAAATCAAGTCATCATGGTGGGGAAAATGCATGATACATGGGAACAAGTACAATATAAAATCAAGGTGCAGTGTTTACAGGAATGAAAAGATATTTATTTTAGTTATCATAATGACATTTTTGCACACTAGAAATGTTTTAAAACAGAGATCTAAAAGCACGTTTCAAATGTTAATGCATTTTGACGACTGCCTGGTAAGCAGTATGCCTTTGAATTCCATATTACCAATGAAAGAAAAGACACAGTAAGGTTAGAGGTGACATGGTCAGGGTCACTAAGTGAATTTATAACTGAGCTAAAACCAGATTTTGAGGAATTAATTTTCTATTATAATAAAATAATAATTGTTTCTCAGATATTTATAAATACAATTGGTCATGATTCAATTTATCTCTGAAAAAAAAATCTGATCTTTTTAGAAATATAAATATACAACAAAGTCCTTGTGAATTGACATAAATTACATTTTCTTTTCATCAATGAATTTGATTTTTTGCTTAAGCTAACTGAACTTATTAGTATCTACCAATTCTGATTATAGAGAATTTCCTAATTTGTGGTCTTTAGGGCATGTGAGGTTAATTAAACCTCAATTCATTCAAAATGATGGAAATCTTTCTATGTCTATATTTGCCAGAATAGAGTACTAGCTTTCTGTTTTTTGGCTTGGATGTGCTATTGTAAATGCACAACTCTTATTTAAAATATATAATTAAAGAATTATAGCAAAACAATCTCTTGTCGATTTTGAGGAGACATAATCTATCATAAAGTGCTCAATTAGGTGTATATAGAAACATATTCATAGAGGTTGTTGCTTTTGTCATTGTTTGCAGTTAACACATGGAGATATTAAAAACAAGTTACTACAAGAAATAGTTATTGAATTTCTATTAAATGTCAAATATTGGGAAAGAAGTATGTTGTACAGAAAATAAACCTCTTGTTTTATCCTTCAAAATGTTTATTATAATCTTATTGACTCCTTTATATATTTTTATATGAATTTATATCTTTTTAAGTGAAAATAATTTTTCGCATGAATTGAATTGATAAATACATGTTGTTATTGTTTCTATTTGCCGTCAAGTCGGACCTGACTCATAGCGACCCCTCCTTGGGTTTCCGAAGCAGTATCACTACAGAAGTAGATTGCCAGACCTTCCCTCCAAGGAGTGGCTGGTGGGTTTGAATCGTAAGCCTACTGGTGAGGAGTCAAGTGCCTTAGACACTATGCTAGCAGAGCTCCCTGATAAGTACATAAGTAAGTAAAAATATGTTCTCAGGTAAGGTCATTCATTTGTAGAATTAATAAAAGATTGTTGTTGTTGTTAAGTGCCATCGAGTCACTTCTGATTCATAGCGACCCCATGCACAGCAAAATGAAACACTGCCCAATCCCGTGCCAGCCCCACAATCCCTGCTATAATGGAGCCCCATCATCGCAGCCATCGTGTCAATCCATCTCGTTGAAGGCCTC
>NW_006921642.1:11855333-11865430 GCF_000298275.1 Orycteropus afer afer
CTTTCCCCTGCTTTCCTGTCCTGCTGCTTTGGGCAGGCCTCAGTTTCCTCTCCTCACCTAATCCCTTCAGCTGATTGCTCTTCTCTCTGGCTTCCTGGCTTTTAATCCCCTTTCTCCTGCTCTTCCCACCTACTGCTTTGGGCATCCCTGAGTTGTCTCTCCTCACCTGTAACCCTGGGGCTGACTGCTCTTCTGCCCGGGTTCCTGGCTTTTATAAAATATAGAAAGAGAGAGAGAGAAAAAAAAAAACAAAAAACAGATAGAATACTTAATTATAAATAAAAGTATAGTATACTGTTATTTTAAATTTTCCTTAACTTCTCTCTCTTCTGTGTTCAACCATATTTAGGGCATACATTTTTCCTAGTGTGTTATAATTATTTGCAAAAGTAATATTTATTATTTGTTTAGGAACTCTTGCTTGCATATGTCCATTAAAATTTATCATTTTGATTTTTCACAACAGATTGCTATTGTGTATTATTAAAACTTAGATAAAGAGACTAAAATTCATTAAAGTTGTAACTTGCCCTGGGACTCCCAAGCAGTAATTAAAACACCATCATTTGAATATAATTTTCTGATCACAAATGTCAGAACTTCTCCAGACCAAAATGCACATGACTCATTATTCCTATAAAATCTACCCATCATTAATGGCAAGACTGCATACCTCTTACAGAGCAGTACAACATGGAGCATACCCAGAAAGATTTAAGTATAATCCCTACACAATGATGCCACTTTCTTATTTTACAGTCTTTGGAGAATAGAATTTAAGTTACATCTTGATATCTGTCAATCAGAATTAACTATTTAACATATGGCTTTCTAAAGGCAATAAGTTTATTAAACTTATTCAACTATTTTTAGACTCTACTAAATGCCAGGAGTTGTGCTGAGAATACAAGAACTTTAAAAAGAAAGTGTCTTATATATGGAAATTTATACATAAGGAAAAATAAACAAAGACTCATGACAAAAATAAAATTGATACAATAGACATATGTGTTGTTATAACATTGACTGTAAGGGAGAAGTAAAAACAAATATCCAATAAACAGAAAGAGTTTCCAAGAGGAAGTAATTGACATTCAAATCTTACTCCTGAAACTAATTTGTGCACAAGACAGAACAGTGCATTCCACGTAGAGAAAGTTGCTTTACCAAAAAAAGGCAAGTTAACTGACTAAATATGTCGATGGAAGAAAGAAGATCTATATAATTCGGCGTGATTAGACCATAGGCTGTAGGGTTAGAGCAACAAGAAAATCGATGTGGAATGAAATGCAGAGGATACCCCAATGGTGTTTTTATAAAATAGTTTGTTATTAGGGGAGAACAATTAGAATAGACTTTTAGCTCCTCATAATTTGAACAATAGCTAAAGAAGGACTAAATTCTACCAATAAGTACCATAGAGAGGAATTAGACAGAGAGATAGATGTGCAAGTACAGCTAACAATACATCGATTTATTTTGAGTAACTAAAACAAAAGTACAAACTTAGTATTATATGCATTCTGTGACATATTTAAAATTAATTGGGAATATGTGCAACAACAAAAGAGGATTTATTGTAGGTTTCTGATATCAATTTTCATTACTTTCTCTTAGGGACTATATCGCTAAAAGAATAATTGTTTAGTTACACCTTGTTTTCCTTTACATTGTTCAGGTCTTCCTTATCCCCTTCTAAATGGCTCATTGATGTGCGCTGAGATGTGATTTTTTTGTGTGTGCCATATGGTCTCATTTTTTACTGGTCAGATGACTAGTTCATTCTAAGTATGTTCCTAAAAAGATCATCTTCCTCAATTAGGCTTGGCAAAAAGCCTTCTGAAAATTACTTTCTGATCCAAGAATTCTGATCAATAGAATATTGGATCAAATATACATCTGGAGGAAATTAGAAGAATGGTAGTGGAAAAATCAGAGTTCAGAGCTGAGCTACTTATACATTAAATTGGATTACTTAAACCAGAATTTTAGAGCTTTATAAATCACTGTGCCTTTAACAAGTATCTAATCCAAACTCCTCATTTTCTAGATAAAGGAATCAAATCCCATGGAGCAGATGTTGGGTTTGAACCACCAAACTTTTAGTTAGCAGCCAAAGGCCTTAACCACTGTACCACCAGAGCTGCTTACTTGTGGTCATAGACCTAAGCAATGGTAAATTTAGAAATAGGATTGAAGTGTCATGACCCAGAGTAGGGTGCTACTATCATCTATTGATTAAGAAAATTCAAGAAAGTTTCAGGTAGAAATTTTTGAAAGTCCGAGTGAAAAAAGATTTGAATTAGAATAAAAAAGAACTTCCACAGCTCATATGATGTACCAAAAAGGTAAATAGTGTTTGTCTCCTACATTAGATAAAGTTAGATTCCTCATCTACAGATCTAGGGTCAATATGAATTGAAATCCACTAGACGGTACTATGTTTCATTAATCTCCTACTGATATATGTATATTTTTATATATCTGTGGTAAAGTAGCTTTGCTTTTTTTCTTATACATGACTTAAAAGGAAGCCAGGCACTCTGGTGGGGCAATGGTTAAGGCATTCGGCCTCTAACCAAAAGGTCAGCAGTTGGAACTCACCAGCCCTTCTGTGGGAGAAAAAAAGAAGCAGTATGTTTCTATAAAATTTTACAGTCTTAGAAATTCTATGGGGGCAGTTCTGCTCTGTCCTTTTGTGTCACTATGAGTCAGAATCAATTCGACAGAAGTGGGTTTTTGGTTTAGTTTAGCTTTTTTTTTTTTTTTTTTAAATAGTGACCATGTAGGTGTTGATATATAATTTCATTAGCTGTAGTCACAGACTCAATTTGCAGAACTTAAGTGTTTCACCATATTCATTAGAAAATACTATTGAACTGGCCAATTAGAACACATTGTCTTCTAATAGAAAACAACTTTTCGATGCAAAGTAACTTAAAGTTATTTTAAAAATAAATAGTCATAAATGCTAAAGCTCTCCCTTTCTCTCTCTCTCTCTCTCTCTCTCTCTCTTTCTTACATATGTGTGTGTGTGTGTGGTAAGATGTGACTAATTAACGGGACAAAACATTTTTTTGTAGCATTCTAAATTCATATAAACCAACGATTTTCTTGTGTGTATGTGTATTTAGTAAAAGAGAAGTATATGTTAAACCTCTAGATTTGCAACAGTATTCTAAATTCAAACAATATGCTTTGGCTGGAAAAATATAAACATGTACTTCATTATTTATATAACTTTGCATCCATGAATTTTAAAACAGTAAAGCTTTTTTTTTTTTTTTTTTGAAACTTGCATCTTCAGTGTCAATGGCTTCATTCTGACATTAATCTGTGGAAAAGGAAGAAAAAATCAACTACAACACAAGATAGCTACTCAGGAAGGCACAAGGGTGATGGAGTCCAGGTATGTTTTCAAAGTTAGGTTTACATAGCTTGTCTTCCTGGAATCTCTGAATTGCTGCATAACTTTGCACTATTTATACTCCTTGAAATTCAATGAAAACTGTGTATAAGCTTAGTTTACATATTTGTCCCAAAACTCATACTGCTACACATTGATGTTTTTCAAATAGGCAATTGCAATGTAAATGAATGTGGGCTTTTGAAGCATAATGTGCAGATTGTAGCTGCTTTCATCTATGGAAAAAACTTTTAGTACTGTTCCTTTTCTTGGAATGAGTTTTTTTTTTTTCTTGTTTTGTTGAATGGATCATTCAGGGTAGCTTTTGCTATATTTAACAATTCACTCAAGCAATGATTCATTTAAGAGCTGTTGGCTTTCTGAATCAATCCTCAAATATCAGTGGTTTAAAAAAATAATAATAATGTCTTATCTCTCTTGCAAGTCAGCAGGAGGCTCTATCCATTGTTACCACTCAGGATTCCAGTTAAATTAAGTGGTTAGTTAGCAGAACACAGACAGATGTCTTTCACTGGGAATTAAATGCTGCGGTCCAATGCAGTCCAGTGCATTCCTCAAACTTCTTTGGCCAGTATTATTCATATGACTTCCTAGGTGGCCAGAAAATAGAATCCCAGAATGTATCCATAGGTTGACTCAAAAATAGTTGGTCAATAGCACTCATGCAACTACTGAATGTGTGTTGTATTATGGGATTCATTTCCTATAGTTGTCACTCAAAAGAATTACAGTGAGTGGATGATTATGTGAATGAATGCACAAATAAAATGAGTAAAAGCAATAAGTATTAATTATCACTTATTTTAATACCTAATGTGGAGCTCTGGTGTCATAGTGCCTAAGGCATTTGACTGCTAAGCAGAAGCAGCCACTCCTCGGAAGGAAGATTGGGCAATCGACTTCTATAGAGATACGGCCTTGGGAACCCAAGGAGGGGTCACAATGAGTCAAATCAACTTTATGGTAGTAAGTTTTTTTTTTTTAAAGGAGCTCTGGTGGTATAGTGCCTAAGGTATTTGACTGCTAATGAGAAGGTTGGAGGTTTAAACCCACCAACTACTCCGCAGAAGGAAGACTGGTCAAGCTACTACTGTAAAAATTTTCTGCCTTGGAAACTGTGGTACATAAGGTTATGTGTCAAGTTGACAAGGCCTCATTTTGAGTGGCTGGGCAGCTGGGTGTAGTATTCCCCATGATAAGACTGGTAATCAACTCCATGGTAGAATGTACTGTGAGCAGCTGGGCAGTTGTCTTAAGGATGTGGTCTATTCCCAGTATATAAGGAGAAACTTTAGGAATGGTCTGTAGCTGATGGAACACTTGGACCCTGAATGTAGCTGAGTCATTGTTTGGCAGCCTACAGTACTGTTTGTAGATCTTAGGACACTTAATGGACTTGAATCAAAGGCCTACTGTGTGGTTTGGTAATGTCAGTACTGTATCTTGTTACTTGTTGACCTGGGGTTTGTCAGCTTCCACAGCCTGCAACTGCCTGAGTGAAGAAAAGCCTCTAGCTTCAGTGGGCTGGGAGCAAGAGGCAGAGCTGAAGCCCAAGGTTGAAGGGCTTTCATCAAGCCCCTAGAGCCTGGTACTTTGAACTCAGACTTCTAGTCTCCCAAACTATAAGAGAATAAACTCCTGTTTCTTAAAGCCATTCCATCTATGGTATATTTCTATTAGAATGGCATGCAATAACCAAAACAGAAACCCAATGGGGTCATTATAAGTCAGAATCGACTTGATAGCAGTGGCTTTGTTATTATGTTCTAAGGAACCTCGAGTGTGCAGTGGTTAAAAACTTGATGGCATACCAAAGGTTGTTGGATTGAACCCACCAGCTGCTCTACAGGAGAATGGTGTGGTAGTTTGCATCCCTAAAGATTTACAGCCTGGGAAACCCTGTGGGGCAATTTTGCTCTGTCCTACAGGGTTGCTATGAGTTGGGATTGACTAAGATGACGGTAACTAAGAATATGAACTCTGGAGTTCCTTGGATTTGAATCTCAGAGTTCTTTATTTTTATTTTTATTTTTTAATTTATATTTTCTTTCCTACTTATTTGCTGTTTTACCTTGGATGTGTTATTTAAATTATGTGAACCTCAATATTCTCATTTGTTAAATGTAAATATCTGTGGTAATTTCTACCTCAGAAGTTTTTTTTTTTTTGTGAGACTGAAATGATAAATATATGAAAATTTCTAGCCACACTGGCATGTATATATTCCATGAATCCTGTCTAGATTACATAAGAAGAGCTCTTTTCTCACTTTGTTTATTGTTGACAAAAATCCTTAGAGATTGGCTTTATTACTTCAGGCTTAAAATTGCTAAGTAATGGTTCTCAGAGATGTTGTAATGTGTCATACTACATAGAACTCACAAGTGACATGCTTACAATTCCAATTCAGAAAACTCTTGGTCCTAAATATTTTCATTAGCCTGTGTTTTAACATGTAAGAACACAATCAGCAACCTACACTGATGATCACAGCTTAAAGTTTCTGGAAGCTTTTAACTTTCCTATTTTGATCACTCAGATAAAGATATAGTGTCAGCTGACTTCTTCCATGCATAATTTCACTGTTTTTACTCTGTTTTGGGGGAGATTTTTTGAAGAATATATAGTCTAGTACTCATCATTCTCTCATCCTTGTATTTTAGTATCCTTTCCTTCTTTCTTCCACATTTTCCTATCTCCTTCAGTAGGTATACAATCTTTCTATTTTCTCATTTTTCCTTTCTGTATTTCATTTTTAGATAAACATATTTTCTTTTCTAATGTGAAAGTAGCATACAATATATACTCTTGGCATTTTGATTTTTTTCATTTAGCAGTATGGCCTGGGAATCATTCCATAACTGTTCATGAAAATGTTCTTTTTTTTTTTTTCACAGAGACATGTTTCTCCGTAGTTGATGTACCAACATTTATTCAGCTACTCTTCTTTGCATTAGCATTTATGTTTTTCCCAATACAAATAATGTTATAATGATTAAATTTATTTGTATATGTTTTCCTATTATTGGAGGTATATCCTCAGGGTATATTTCTTAGAAGTGGTGTTCCCAGGTAATCACTTCCTTTATTATCCTAGGAGCTAATTTTGGGGCACATAGAAAGTCACCTGAATTTTGAAGTCAATTTTGTAACTCTTTGAACCCAAAGAAACACATATCTTCTGGTCTTATGATTAGCACAAATTCTTAAGGTTAAATGTGAGAAAAATGATAGATAGATAGCTACCTTCAAGTTGACTCTGACTCATAGTCATCTAATGTACAGCAGAACAGAAATGCTGTTGTTCCTGTGTCATCATCCAGATTGCTACATATTTGAGTTAATTGGTATAGGTCTTATTCCCCCTGAGGATATCCCTCATCCTCATTTGTCCTGTATGCCACCACACATGACGTCCTTCCCTCATGATTGTTTCCTTTTGATAACATGTCCAAAACAAGCTTATCAAATAAAGTTCTGTTATTATCCATAATGTTTTCATGTGCTAAAATAAGGAAGTAGATTAACAGGCATTTATTCTTACTCTGTATTAGTCTACAAGCTTTGTTGAAAGCTATCCATAAGAGGTGACCCTTGTGGTATTTGAAATACTGGTGGCATAGCTTCTAGCATTACAACAACATGAAAGTCACCACAGTATTGCACACTGACAGACAAGTGGTTTTATATATATGTAATAAGGAGGTAGGAGTTCTGGCAGCGTACTGCCTAAGGCATTTGACTGCTAAGCAGAAGGATAGTGGTTCAAACCCAACAGCTACTGCTTCGAACGAAGATTGGGCAATCTACTTCCATAGTGAGACTGCCTCGGAAACCCAAGGAAGAGTTGCTATGAGTTGGATCTGACTCAACAGCAGCGAGTTGAGAATAAGCAGGTAGGGATTTGGAAGGCTGGAACAGGTAGGGCAGATCAGGAAGTGTCAGGAGCCAGCTGTGGGGGTCTGGGACAGGTAGGGCAGGCCAGGAAGAGGGAGTGGAGCATTTTGGAACAACTAAGGGAGACAAACTTGTCTTTCAGTTTGTTGTACTGTGATGGCTTGTGTGTTTTTGTGAGTCTGGAGGCTACGCCACCGGTGGTTCAAAGGCCAACAGAGTTACCCATGATGGACAGGTTTCAATGGAGCTTACAGACTAAGACAGACTTGAAAGAAGGTAAAGACCATCAACTTTTCAAAGAATTGGCCAGAGAAAACCTTAGGAATAACAATGAAACACTGTCTAATATTTTACTGAAAAATTATATGAGTACCCTGAAACATTGTCCAATATAGTGCCAGTAAAATGAGCCCCTCAGGGCAGAAGACATTCAAAATACAACTGAAAAAGAGCTGCCTCCTCAGAATGAAGCCAACTTTAATGATGTGGATAAAGTAAATTAGGCCTTCAATTTGCTGATGTGGCATGACTAAAAAGGAGAAAAAAATAGCTAGAAAAGTCCCTTAATAATCAGAACATATAATGTACAAAGTTTGAGTCTAGGAAAATTGGAAGTTGTCAAAAATGAAATGGAAATATAAAGATTGATATCCTAGGCATTAGTGAGCTGAAATGGACCAGTGTGGGCCATTTTGAATCAGACAACCATATGATCTACTATGCCAGGAATGACAAATTAAAGAGGAATGGCACGGCATTCATCATCACAAAGAATGTTTCAAGATCTCCCCTAAAGTACAATGCTGACAGTGATATGATAATATCCATATGGCTATATGGAAGGCCAGTTAATGTTACTAGTATTCAAATTTACACACTAACCACCAAAGTCAAAGATAAGGAAATTGAAGATTTTTATCAACTTTTGCAGTCTGAAATTGACTGAACATGAAATCAAGATGTGTCCATTATCATTGGTGATTGGAATGCAAAAGTTGGAAACAAAGAGGCATCACTGGTAGTTGGAAAATATGTCCTTGGTGATAGAAATAGCACTGGAGATCACATGATAGAATTTTGCAGAACCAATGACTATTCATTCCAAATACCTTTTTTTAACAACACAAATGATGATTATGTATGTGGATTTTGCAGATGGAGTACACAACAATCAGATTGACTACATCTGTGGCAAGAGGTGATAGAGAAGTTCAATAGCGTTAGCAAAACAAGGCCAGGAGCTGACTGTGAAATAAACCATTGAGTGTTCATATGCAAGTTCAAGTTGAAGTTGAAGACAATTTAAATAAGTCCAAAAGAGCAAAATATGACCATGATTATATCTTTCCTGAATTCAGAGACAATCTAAAGAGTAGATTTGATGCATTGGACACCAATGACCAAAAACCAGAGGAATTGTGGGATGACATCAAGAACATCAACCATGAAGAAACAAGAGGTCATTAAAAAGATGGAAAAGGAAGAAAAGATCAAAATGGATGTCAGACGACTCTGAAAGTTGCCCTTGAGTGGAGAGTAGCTAAAGCAAATGGAAACAAACAAACAAACAAACAAAAATGACCAGATAAAAGAGCTGAATAGAAGATTTCAAAGAGCAGCTCAATCAGAGAAAGATAATTACTATAATGAAATGTGCAAAGACCTAGAATTAGAAAACTAAAAGGGAATAACATGCTCAGCATTTCTCAATCTGAAAAAAAAAAAAAAAAAACCTGAGAAAAAAAATTAAGCCTCAAGTGGCAATATTGAGAGATTCTATGGGCAATATACTGAATGATGCAGGAAACATCAAAAGAAGATGGAGGGAATACACAGAGTTACTGTACCAAAAATAATTGGTAGATGTTCATCCATTTCAGCAGGAGGCATATGATCATGAACCAATGGAAATGAAGGAAGAAGTAGAAGCTGCACTGAAGGAAGTGTCAAAACAAAAGCTCCAGGAATTGACAGAACACCCACTGTGTTTCAGCATGCAGATGCTGCACTGGAGGTACTCACTCAGCTATGCCAAGGGATTTGGAAGACAGCTACCTGGCCAATTGACTGGAGGAAATCGATATTGTACCCATTCCAAAGAAAGGTGATGCCATATGTGTTAGACTGGGTTCTCTAGAGAAACAAAATCCAGTAAAGCTTATATATATGTATATATAGAGAGAGAAATTTATCTTAGGAAAATGGCTCAGATACTTATAGAAGCTGGCAAGTCCAAAGTTCCTGGATCAAACGTCATGCTGGAGGCTTTTCCTGGCTCTTGCAACTGGCAGGCAGTACACTGGCTGTTGACTCCAACAAATGACGAATCCAAGATCTCCAGGCCAAATGGTGGACTGTTCACTCACAGACAGTTGTAGGCAGCACAACAGAGTCTTCATCCACAGAAGAATGTCTCTCTTCCCAGGATGTCCCTAGGTATACTGGAAATAGGCCACACCCTTAGGGAAACTCCTCTTCAACTGATTGGCCACTCAGAACATAGTCATCTGATCCCATCATGGGAACAACCACACCACACAGCTCAAACCACACAAAATTGTGGTCCAGCCAAGTTGACACACAGCTCCAACTATCACAGTGCACCCTTGTCAACTTGACACATCTTCTTATCCATATACAATCTCTAAATAAGGACAATTATAAAGTCATATTTGTGTCTAACATGATATGCTAACACACATACAACCAAAATGCATTAACCTTATTTACATTTCACAGTTCATAACAGAAGGAAACAAAAATATTTGATGCA
>NW_006921642.1:11866295-11869974 GCF_000298275.1 Orycteropus afer afer
TGAATTCCATGAGCATAAGCCCATTGTCACACTTCATTTGCTGTGAAATGAGTCCCTTGATCCGAAGCAATGCTGTGTACGATGCCAGGACAGTGGATAAGACATTCTGTAAGTCCATGGATGGTAGTTTTAGCAGAAGCATTGCATGCAGGGAAGGCAAATCCACATTCCAAATAAGTATCTATTCCAGTAAAAACAAAATGCTGTCATTTCCACGATGGAAGTGGTCCAATGTAATCAACCTGCCACCAGGTTGCTGGCTGATCACCCCAAGGAATGGTTCCATATAGCGAACTCAGTGTTACTCTCTGCTGTTGGCAGATCGTGCACTCAGCAGTGGCAGTAGCCAAATCAGCCTTGGTAAGCAGGAGTCCATGTTGCTGAGCCCACGTATAACCTTACAGACTCTAGTCATTTCTGAAGCTGCATTGCTCAGCATTTTTCCTCCATCCTCTTCAGCAGTGACATTGTTTTAAGTGCTTGTAATACAGTTAGATTACTTTCTCACAATCTGCATTCTATCATGGTATGTGTTGAAAAACTCCTAAAAATATATATGTAATGTTAATACATTAAGATTCCCTCTTTGTGTTGTATAGTTCCATATATTGTGAGAAATACATATTGTTATTCAGTATCATACAGAAGAGTTTCACTGTTCTAAAACATTCTTTGTGCTTCACCTATTTATCCTCTTTCCACCTAGGCATGGTAACCATTGACATTTTTCCAATCTCTATAGTTTTGTAGAATATAATACAAATGGAATTGTACAGGTCTTATCTTTTCAGAACAGTTTCTTTCACTTATCAGTATGTATTTAAAATGTATTTCTGTCTTTGCATGACCTCAGAATTCTTTCCTTTTTATCAGGCAATAATATTTCATTGTATGGATTTACCACAGTTTTTTTTTTATTATTACTGTTGTTTTGTTTTTTTAAATCCATTCACTGATTGATTGAAAAGTATTTTGTCTGCTTTTTGTTTTGTTTGTTCGCTTTCAGTTATAAATTGAGTTGCTATAAAAAGATCCTGCTTTTTTTTTTCTTTTTTGGCCATAAAATTATACAGCTACTTTAGAAGATAGTTTGGCAGTCTCATACAAGCTAAACATAGTCTGGGAATATATTCTAGAAATAATGCCCTTTGACATTTACTCAAGTGATTTGAAAATATGTGTCCTCACATAAACCTGTATAGCAATGTTTATAACATCTTTATTCTTAATTACCAATAGCAATAAGCACTCAAGACTCCCCTCAGTAGATTAATAGATAAGTAAATTGTAGCGATTCTACATGATGCAATAGTAATCGATGAGAGAAATAAATGAGGTTAACAAGTCATGAGATGACATGAATGAATCTTAAATACCTATGGCTATGTAAAATAATTCAGGAAAGGTTATACATTGTATGAATCCAATCTATGACATTCTGGAAAAGTTGAATTATGAAGACAATTAAAAAAAAATATTGCTTACTAGGGGCATGAGGGAAAGGGATGAAGGATGAATGATCAGTGAATCTCTTCTATATAATGCTATAGTGGTCAATGCCTAACACTATGCACAAGTCAAAATTCATAGAAATTAGAGCATAGAGACTGTACTTTAATACATGTAATTTTAAAAAAATCATTAAGAATATCAGAAGATCCCAGAAAAGAGAGATAGATACAACTATCTAAATGTATTACAAACATATGATATAACATTAGTAAAAAGAGTGTGCATGGGAAGTACTTCAGAAGGAAAGTTGAGCCATCTACTTCTGTAGTGATAACACCTTGGATGCATACTATGAGTTGGATCTGACTCCTAGGCTGTGAGTTTAGATTTTTGGTTTATGGGAAGTACTGAGGTAAATAACTTTGGTAAAGAGTGAATTCTATAAGGCCATGGGTAAAATACACTGTATGTAAGCTCTATACAACTATTGAATAAAGTTGTCTTTTTTTTTTTTTTTTTCCCCCCTCTGGAATGCAGCTTAACAATTTTGATACTACTTTACATGCATATTGCAAGTGAAAAATCACATGAGTGGATAGTTGATAGTGGGAACCAGTTTTCTCACTTTTGGATTGGTATAAGGAAAGGCAAAAGGCTGAAATTATTCTTGTAGTAATGTTTTAAAATCAAAGATGTCAATCTGTGTCTCTGACATCAATAAACACATATATATTTCCTTTTTTTAATATTTGCGAAAGCGTAGAACAAATGGCAGCCCTGTAGCAATGAGCACATATAGTGTCTAGATTTTGGTTTCTAATCCAATTTTCTAGTAAAAGGAACTTAGCTACTTATAAAAATGGCTGATTTTAGAATTGAGGTAAGAAATAATACAAAGTGAACCTAGGACAGAATGTGAGGAAGAGTTAAACATGTGCACACACACATGCACACACACACACACAAACCACAATGATGATGGTGTGGCAAAGGAACACAGATCTTTCAACTGAAAGATCTTCTAAGGGATTTAACTGCTAAACAGAACATGTGAAGTTCAAACCCACCAGCCACTCCTCAGAAGGAAGGTTGGGCAATCTACTTCCATAGTGATACTGTCTCGAAAACCCAAGGAGGGTTCACTATGAGTTGGAATTGAATTCATGGCAGTGGTTGCATTGCATTGCATTAGAACACTTTGTGCAACAATATACAAATTTGTGACAGATTTCAGACCTTGAAAGGTAGACAGGGCTTGGGAAAAAGTGGCCAAAAAAAATGTGAATTTCATGCTATTTTTTTAATTCAACTATAAGAACTTGTTCCATATTAGCATAATTTGATTATTCCCTGCGTAAATAATTTATAAACTGAAAGGAGGTGTTCTTGGAGAGAGTGGGGAGATAGCACTTTGACTAAAATGAAAATAAAAGAATTATACTAACCACAAAGTAATTCAGAAGAAAATAAATACTAGAAAAAGACACTACTGGAAGAGACACATCTCTTTATTATCAACCAAAGTGATGGAAATTGTGGGAAATGGAAAGAATATGGGGAAGAAATGTCTCCAAACAGAAAAAAAAAAAGAGAATGAAAAATAAAATTCAAGCAAACAGTGATTCGCCTTGTAAGAATTGGACATCTGGAAATGATCATTTGATGGTTCATGTGGGATACCATCAAAAGGAATAACCTATGTGTCATTGGAATTCCATAACAGGAAGAAAAAAACTGTCCAAGATTTGTTGGAGGAGAAATTCCTTGATATGATGAAAGATGAGATTATATCCATTCAAGAAGTCCAATGAACCCCAAACACGATGGACCCCAAAAGAAAATTACCAAGACACATCATCATCAAACTCATCAAAACCAAAGAAGAGGAATCCTGAAAGCAGCACAGGAAAAACAAAAAGCTACTTACAAAAGTCAGCCAGTAAGAATAAGCTATGATTTCTTAGCAGAAACCATGCAAACGAGAAAGAAATGGGATGGTATATATAAAACCCTGAAAACGAAAAATTTTCAGCCAAGAATTATATGACAGGCAAAATTGTCCCTGAAATATGATGGTGAAATTAGGAGATTTCCAGATAAGCAGAAGCTAACGGAATTTGATAAAACCAGACCAACCTTACAAGAGATGCTAAAGGGAGTCCTTTGAACAGAGAACCAAAAATAGCAAATAACAACTGATCATTAATACACAAGATGACATAACCCA
>NW_006921642.1:11873081-11874538 GCF_000298275.1 Orycteropus afer afer
AATTAGAAATACCATTTGACCCAGCCATTCCATTACTAGGTATATACCCTAAAGAAGTGAGAGCCATGACAACAACAGATATATGCACACCCATGGTCATCGCAGCACTATCTACAATAGCCAAAGATGGAAACAACCTAGGTGTCCATCAGCTGAGGATTGGATAACCAAACTATGGTACATATACACAATGGAATACTATGCAATGCTAAAGAATAATATAGAATCTGCGAAACACCGCATAATGTGGATGAACTTGGAGGGCATTATGCTGAGTGAAATAAGTCAATCACAAAAGGACAAATATTGTATTAATCTATTATTGTAAAAGTCAAGGAAAGGTTTATCTATGGAAGGAAATTTTCTTTGTTGGTTACCAGGGGTGGGAGGGAAGGGGAGGGAAGGTTGTTAGATTGATAGAGATAAATATTGATTTGGGTGAGGAGAAGGGCAATGTACCAAATGTTCATGACCAGTATGGTGGCATTGAGGAAGAGAAAGACATGGAGAGGTACATGGGAGGTGCAGACAACAGGGATGGACTCTTTTGCACATTCAGTGCTGTGTTATCAGTGAAAGTAAACATGGGTGTACAGGAGGATAGATGGGTGGACAGGCTGAACTATTAGGAAGTCTATGAAGTGGGGAGTGCATCCAAGAACATATATAGGGTTGGCAGACAATGGCCCTATAAGTTTATGTGAATGATCAGAATTCCCAGGTGTATAGTAGAGCTGACAAGGGGCAAGGTTGTGGTCATTCCTTGGTCAAAGCCAGCTACCCAGAAGGATGGAGTAGTTGAACTTGTGGGCTTGGGGTGATAGTCGCAGGGGACATCAAGCTCAATTGGCATAATATACTATACAAAACATTGTTCCACCTCCTACTTTGGCAAGTAGCCACTGGGATCTTAAAAGCTAGAATGCTGCCATCTAGATGCAACAATGGGCTCTCCTCATCCAGAGCAAAGAAGAATGAAGAAAACCAAAAATTCATGGAAACAATTAGTTCTAGTGTCTGATATACCATCTGAACTTTGGCCTATATGACTATGAGACCAGAAGAACTAGACGGTCCTCGGCTACCACTGTCATCCACTTGGAAGATGATCTATGTAGAAGATTCTTGATAGAGAGGGAGAACAATGTGGAACAAAACTCAAAATCATTTGGAGAAAATAAAGGGGGCACCAGGTTCACTGGTCCGATAGAGCCTGGTGGAACTGCTGAGACTATGGCCCATAGTTGCCCTTCAGGTTTGAAATTGAACCCACATCTGTGGTTTCCAGCCAAACAAAAGACAGGCATGTGAGTTGAACATTTACCTGATGTAGATACACTTCTTGGAGAGAACAATCATGGGAGTAAGAAGGGCTGCTTATGCACAGGGAGATAGCTCATGGGGCAGGAGCGCATGGAGGGATGGACACAGGGAAGAGGTAACTATTGGGAGGAAGT
>NW_006921642.1:11874652-11880817 GCF_000298275.1 Orycteropus afer afer
AAAAAAAAAAAAAAGTTATGATCTATCAAAAATGATTAAATTACAGTAAAAGATCATTAAAAGACAAAATACTTTTTTGTAAAGTGTAGAATGATTACACTCTATTTGGGCCCACATTCAAATTAATTATGAAAAGGCATTTTTAAGATAATTGGCAAAATTTGAATATGGATCAGGCACCAGAAGATATTAAAGAATTACCATTCATGTGAGATAATGGCATGATGGTTATATATAAGAAATAAAATTGTTATCTGTTCAGGTTCATACTAAAATATATGGATAAGGTGACATGATATCTGGGACATGCTTTAAAAATACTGCAAAAAAAAAAAAAAAAGGGATATGAATATGTGAGAGCAAGGCCTGGATTATACACATATGCTAACGACCCTTGGACAGATGAGATTCTTAAGTCATTTCTCCTATGGCATTCCTTCCTTCTTCTGGGAAAAATATATACTTGATAGGTTATCATTAAAATAGCATGGTACCATTCCATTCTTAAGAGGTAACTTAGTAAATTAAGACAGAGAGAGAAAACAGAAATGAAAGATGTTCAACAAAGTTTTTATATTTTATCATGAGAAATGTTGTCTGCCTACTGCTTTATCTCTATAAAAATAGAGAGGACACATGCTTCATAGTGCCCCAGTTGACACATGAAAAGTTGTAATTGGTTGTCATCACCTTCAATCATCTTAAATATTAAGAGTGAAAGGCATGGGGAGAAATTAGAACGTTCATAAACTGCTGGTGGAAATGTAAAATAGTACAGCTGCTTTGGAATATATCTGGCAGTTCCTCAAAAGATTAAAGATAGAGTAACCATATATGACCTAATAATTCCATTCCTACATATGTACTCAAGAGAAATTAAACATATGTCCACACAAAAACTTGAACTTGAAGGTTTAAAGCAGCATTATTCATAATAGCTAAGAAGTAGAAAGAATTCAAATATCTACAGCTGATGAGTAGATAAATGGAATATTATTTGGCAATAAAAAGAAATGAGGTACTGAAAAATACTACAACATGGATGAATCTTGAAAACATTATGCTAACTAAAAGAAGTCATTCATAAAAGAAGACATATTATATGATTTCATTTATATGAAATGTCTGTTGTTGTTGTTATGTGCCGGCGAGTCGGCCCGACACATAGCGACCCCTCCTTGGGTTTCCGAGGCAGTATCACTACGGAAATAGGATTGCCAAACCTTCCTTCCGAGGAGAAGCTGGTGGGTTTGAACCGCCAGCCTTCTGGTTAGCAGTCAAGTGCTTTAGCCACTATGCTACCAGAGCTCCTAATGTCCAGTGTAGGCAAATCTGTAGAGCCAGAAAATAGATTAGTGGTTGCCTAGGGCTAGAGGTGCTCACTGATTTGAACCCATTAGGCACTCTGCAGAAGAAAGATGAGGCAGTCTGTTTCCATAAAGACTCACAGCCTTGGAAATGCAACGGGGGTCACTATGAGTCAGAACTGATTCCATGACAGTGAGGGTTTGAGGGCTGGAGGTAGTTAGGGAGAAACTGAAAGTGACTAGTGTTCTAAAACATTGTGGATGGAATTCTGTGAATATACTAAAAAAACCCACTAAACTGTGTACTTTGGTGGGTGAATTCTATGGTATGTGAATTATACTTCAATAAAGCTATTATTGAAAAAAAAAAGAAAAAAGAAATGGTCATCTGGATAGAAAAATCCTTATAAATTGATGACAGGAACTGTGAATGGACATCTCAGAACTTCCTATGGCAAAGCTGAAACAATGGAAAAATGGAAGAAGGCAAACTACTTTGAGTTCATGATATTAGATAGATTTCTACCTTCCATCCACGTTACACTTAAGTATAGTCCTCTTGCTTATTTTTCCTCAGGTCTTAAGAATTTTAATTACGGAGCATGTAGCACTATCAAAGAGTTCTACAAATGCCTTCTTTCTCTCAAACCAATTTATAATTCTTCAGCATAGTCTCTACCTTAAGGATGTACTGGAAGTTATTTTTTTTTTTCTCTTTCCTGCAGTTATGTTATTTATCTGATATATTAAAATAGTTGTGTTAATTGCTATTTGTATAAATACATTTTTATTGTTTATTTAATTTGATGTCTTTGAATAAATAAAGTATAAACATTGTTTCAAAATAAAAACTTACCAAAAGACACACTCTGAGCAGTTTCTCTACCTTCTCTGTCACTTCTACCTCATTACCCCCTTTTATACTTCAGTCTGAAGATGTAAAAAGAATACACAGAAATCCTGAACTTTACTTACTAGAGACAATTTTATGTGTACTGTGTCACATTACAGGATTAAACAAATGAGTAACTATATTGAAATTTTTGGGAGTCATGGTTCTCATGTGAGAACAAAGCAAAACAACAACAACAATTCACTACTCTCAAGTGGATTATAACAGTATAGGACAGAGTAGAGCTGTCCCATAGAATTTCCACCACTGTAAATTTTTAAGCAAGGAGACTGCTGCATCTCACTTAGAGTGGCCCGTAGATTTGAAACACTGACCTTTTGCTTAGCAGCCAAATGCCTTAAACACTGAACTACCGGAGCTCCTTTGGTAAGAAAAAAAAAGCAAGCAAAGCAACCACTGCCATGGAGTTGGATCTGACTCATAGCAACCTCTCCTTGGGTTTCTGAGACCGTATCATTAGGGAAATAGATTGTCCAACCTTTCTTCCGGGGAGTGGCTGGTGAGTTTGAACCGCCAGCCTTCTGGTTAGCAGTCAAGTGCCTTAGGCACTATGCCACCAGAGCTCCCTTGGCAAGAAAAGGAAGGGATAAATATAGAATGGGAAAACACACACTACCAAAGTATGTCTTTTGCTTAGCTATGTTCCCAGGAATAGCCTAGAAGTAATTATACCCAAGTGTCAAGTAAAATTTTGCAGAAGACAAGTAAGAAACAATTGTAGCAGTGTATTGACAGGGAGCTTCAAGAAATTCAAGCTGGATTCAGAAGAGGATGTGGAACAAGAGGTATCACTGTTGGTGTCAGATGGATCTTGGCTGAAAGCAAAAAATACCAGAGAGTTGTTTACCTGTGTTTTATTGACTATACAAAGGCATTCAAATCAGTGGATCACAAAAAATTACAGATAACATTGTGAAGAATGGGAATTCCGGAACAATTAATTGTGCTCATTAGGAACTCATAGCCATAGACAAAGAAGCAGTGGTTGGAACAGAAGCAGTCGTTCGAACAGAACCAGGGAACACTGTGTGATGTAAAACCAGAAAAGGTGTATGTCAAGGTTGCATTTTTTTACCATATTTATTCAATCTGCATGCTGCACACATAAGAATCTAAACAATATGAAGAAGAATGCAACATCAAGATCTGAGGAAGATTCATTAACAATATGCAGATGACACAACCTTGCTTGCTGAAAGTGAAGATGACTTGAAGCACTTACTGATGAAGGTGAAAAACTACAGCCTTCACTATGAAGGCTTATTCATTAGTAATATCTGTTTTCAACCACTTAGTTGGTGATTATTCACGTGCTCCTCATCAGATGGAATACAGAGGATCAAATCGTCCACATCCATAGAACCAATTGGAGTAGCTCAATAGCATCAGTTATACAAGGTCAGGAGCAGACTGAGAAATCATAAATTTCTTGAACAGGCAAGTTTAAGTTGAAGATGAAGAAAATTATACTCCTCAACATAAAGAATACAAAGAATACAAAACTGCTCACAACTGGAGCAATAAGCAACATTACAATGAATGGAGAAAAGATAGAAGTTGTCAGGGATTTAATTTATTTTGATCAACAATCAATTACCATGGAAGCAACAGTCAAAAAATCAGAAGACATATTGCATTGGACAAATCTGCTGCAAAACACCTCTTTAAAGTGTTTAAGAGTAAAGATATTTTTGAAGATTAAGGTGCACCTGATCAAACCCATGGTATTTTCAACTGCCTCATAAGAATGTGCAAACTGGACAATAAATAAGACTGAAGAAGAGTTGAAGCATTTGAATTTTGATGTTGGCAAAGAATACTGAAAATACCATAAACTGCAGAAGAACTAAAATAACTAGATGAAAAATTGTGGAGACATGGATGTTTATAGAAAACCAGAATTTTCCCCATAGATTATTTATCTCTTATGGGGATGAAAAAAAAAAAAAAAAAGGAAAGTTGAGAAACCAACCAAGCATTATTTTAAGCAAGGGATGAAAGTAAACAAGTGATTGATTAATAATATCGCAGAATTATCTCACACTCACCATGATGTGATGTATTGCCTATCACTTATGTAGATTCTCTGCCAATATAACCAAATATAATAATGATGAATTAATCAGACAAAAAAGAAAGAATGGACATTCTAAACAGGATGGTCTATTTGTTATTTCTAAAATATCTCATGAAAGATAAGAAAGAAAGCACTAAGAACAATCCAAGATTCAAGTACACTAAAGAGATAGCAGAGATAAAGCAATCCATAACCCAGAAATGGACTTTAAGTTAGGATAAAACAAAAATAGTTGTTAGGGGAAATTCTACCACTTATCTGTCAGTTTGGCATTCTCTGGTGGCTTGTGTGTTGCTGAAATGTTGGGAGTTATGGTATAGTACTTTGAATACCAGCAGAGTCACTTATAGTGGCCAGGTTTCAACAGAGCTTCCAGACTAAGATAGACTAGTAGAAGGACCTGCTGATCTACATCCAACAACGACAACAACAAAAAATTCAGCTAGTGAAAACCTTAAGGTTAGCAGTGTAATGTTATAGTGATGGAACATAAGCCCCTCAGGGTGGAAGGACTCAAAATAAAAGTGAGGGACACCTACCTCATCAAAGTAGAGTCATCTTTCTCAACTAGGATCAAGTAAAGATTTGGGGACCTTCATTTGCTGGCGTGGCACAATTGAAAATGAAAAGAAACAGCTGCAAACATCCATTAATCCTTAGAATGAAGAATGTACAAAGTATGAATCATAGAAAAATTCAGTGTTGTCAAAAATGAAGCCAGACATTTGTGATAAATATTCAAGACATTGTTGTTGTTGTTGTTGTTAGGTGCCCTCGGGTCATTTACAACTCATAGCGACCTCATGCACAGCAGAACGAAACACTGCCCCATCCCGCGCCAGCTACACGATCCCTGCCATACTTGAGCCCATCATCTCAGCCACTGTGTCAATCCATCTTGTTGAAGGCCTCCCCCTCTTTTGTCGACCCTCCACCCTACCAAGAATGACATCTGTCTCCAAGGAATGGTCCCTTCTGACAACATGACCAAAATAGGTGAGATGAAGTCTGGCCATTCTCTCTTCCAAGGAGCATTTCGGGTGCATTTCCTCCAGGACAGATCTGTTAGTTCTTTTAGCAGTCCATGGTATTTTCAGCATTCTTCACCAGCACCACAACTCAAAAGCATCAACTGTTCTTCAGTCTTCCTTATTCATTGTCCAGCTCTCACATGCATACAAGGCAATTGGAAATATCATGGCTTGTGTCAGGCACACCGTAGTCCTCAAGGAGACATCTTTGCTCCTCAGCACTTGAAACAGTTCTTTTGCGGTTGACTTTCCCAATGCTACATGTAGTCTAATGTCCTGACTGCTGTTTCCATTGGCATCGAGTGTAGAACCAAGCAACAAGAATTCTTTGACAATCTCAATTTTCTCTCCATTTATTGTGATGCTGCTCATTGGTCCAGTTGTGAGGATTTTTGTTTTCTCTATATTGAGACGTAATCCATACTGCAAACTGTATTCTTCAATCTTCATCAGTAAGTGCCTCAAGTCATGCTCACTTTCAGCAAGCAAAGTTGTATCGTCTGTGTATCTCAGGTTGTTAATGATTCTTCCTCCAATCCTGATGCCACGTTTTTCTTCATGTAGTCCAGCTTCTTGTATTATTTTCCCAGCATATAGATTGAATAAGTATGAGGAAAGGATATAACCCTGACGCACTCCCTTCCTGATTTAAACCATGTAGTGTCCCTTTGTTCCGTTTGAATGACAGTCTCCTGGTCGCGGTACAGGTTCCTCATGATTACAATCAAGTGCTCTGGAATTGCCATTCTTCTCAATGTTATCCATAATTTGTCATGATCCACACAATCAAATGTCTTTGCATAGTCAATAAAACACAAGTCAACATCTTTCTGGTAT
>NW_006921642.1:11881160-11881794 GCF_000298275.1 Orycteropus afer afer
TTTTGCCCATAGAATCTCTCAATATTGCAACTCGAGGCTTACATTTTTTCTTCAATTCTTTCAGCTTGAGAAATGCTGAGCACATTCTTCCCTTTCGGTTTTCAAACTCCAGATCTTTGTACATTTCATTATAGTAATTGGTTTTGTCTGCTCAAGCTGCTCTTTGAAATCTTCTGTTCAGGGCTCTTATCTTGTCATTTCTTCCATTGGCTTTAGCTTCTCTCTGCTCAAGGGCAAGTTTCAGAGTCTCTTCTGTTATTCATTTTTGTCTTCTCTTCCTTCCTCGTATTTTTACGGATCTCTTGCTTTCTTCATGGGTAATGCTCTTTATATCCTCCCACAATTCTTCTGGTTTTCGGTCATTGGTGTTCAATGCATCATATCTATTCTTTAGATAGTCTCTAAATTCAGGACGGATATATTCAAGATCATATTTTGGCCCCCTTGGACTTATTTTAATTGATTTCAACTTCAAGTTGAACTTACATAAAAGTAGTTGATTGTCTGTTCCACAATCAGCTCCTGGCCTGGTTTTGGCTGAATATATTGAGCTTTTCCACTGCCTCTTGCCACAAATGTAGTGAATCTGATTCCTGTGTGTTCCATCTGGTGAAGTCCACATGTACAGCCACAG
>NW_006921642.1:11882439-11903965 GCF_000298275.1 Orycteropus afer afer
CTTCTAACCTAACTGGACTATTCATAAAGTTGTCCAGTAATGTATCAGACAGTGTTTCTTTGCTATTCATAAGGTTTTCCCTGGCCAATTATTTGAGAAGTGGATGACCTCTTCCTTCTTCCTAGTCTGTCTCAGTCTGTAAGCTGGGCTGATACCTGTACACCATGTGCATCCCGCTGGGTTAGAAACACCAGTGGCTCAGCTCAAAATTTACATCAACATGTGACCACGGTAGGACAAACTGACAGACAAGTTTGTCTCCCTGTTGGAAACCTCTCCTACCACCCTTACCTGGGTCCCTGCAGCTGACTCCTCATCTGTCCAGATTCCTAGGCCTTTTAATCCTTTCTCCTGCTTTCCTGCCCTGCTGCTTTGGGCGTGCCTGATTTCCCTCTCCTCACCTGGATCCCTGCGGCTGACTACTTCTCTGTCAGGGTTCCGGGGCTTTTAATCCCATTTTTCCTGCTCTCCCTCACTGTTGCTTTGGGCATGTCTGAGTTCCTCTCCTCACCTGGATCCCTGCAGCTGACTGCTCCTTTGTCCAAGTTGCTGGCTTTTTTATACCCTTTCTCCCGCTCTCCCACCCTGCTGCTTTGGGTGTTCCTGAGTTCCTCTCCTCACCTGGATCCCTGTGGCTGACTGCTCCTCTGTCCGGGTTCCTGGCTTTTTTATCCCCTTTTCTCACTCTCCTGCCCTGCTGCTTTGGGCATGCCTGATTTCCCTCTCCTCACCTGGCTCCCTATGGCTGACTGCCACAGGGAGCCAGGTGAGGAGAGGGAAATCAGGCACGCCCAAAGCAGCAGGTCACTAATTCAAGGCATTAGTGGGTTAAAATGGACTGACATTGGCCATTTTGAATAGAACAATTATATGGTCTGCTGTGCCAGGAATGATAAATTGAAGAGGAATGGCATCACATTCATCGTCAAAAAGAGCATTTTGAGATTTATCATGAAGTACAATGCTGTCAGTATTAGGATATTATCCATATGCCTACAGGGAAACCAGTTAATATGACTATTAATCAAACGTATGCACCACCCACTAAGGCTAAAGATGAAGAAATTAGAGAGTTTTAGAAACTTCTGCAGCCTGAAATTGATCAAACATGCAATCAAGATGTATTGATAATTACCTGTGATTGGAATGTGAAAGTTGGAAACAAAGAACAATAATTAGTATTTGTAAAATATGACCATGATGACAGAAACAATGCAAGAGAACATGTGACAGAATTTTATAAGACCAATGACTTATTACTTAGTTGTATCTGTTTTCAGCCACTGAATTGGTGACTATACATGTGCTCCTCATCAGATGGAATACACAGAAATCAAATCGTTCACATATGTAGAAAGAATTGATGGAGGAGCTCAGTAGCATCAGTTATACAAGATCAGGAGCAGACTGAGAAACAGATCATAAATTTCTCACAGATAAGTTCAAGTTGAAGATGAATAAAAGTAAATAAGACCATTAGATCCAAAATACAAACTTGAGAATATCCCACCTGAATTTTGAGAAACCCTCAAGAAAAGATTTGACACATTGTGCACTAATGAGCAAAGACAAGATGACTTGTAGTATGACATAAAGAATATCAGAGATATAAAGAATATAGAGAAAGCAGAAGGTTTTTAAAAACCAGGAATGAAAGAAAAGACCAAAATGGATGTCTGAAGATACTCTGAAACTTGTTCTTGAACGTAGAGTAGCTAAAGCAAATGGGAGAAATGATGAAGTAAAAAGCTGGACAGAAGATTTCAAGGGGATGCTTGAGAAGACAAAGTAAAATGCTGTAATGAAATGTTCAAAAATCTGGAGTTACACAACCAAAAGAATAGACATGTTCTGCATTTCTCAAGCTGAAAGAACTAAAGAAAAAAAATCAAGTCTAAAGTTTCAATATTGAAGAATTATTTTTGGCAAAATATTGAACAATATAGGAAGCTACAAAAGAAGATTGAAAGATTACCCAGAATCACTGTATTAAATGAATTGGTTGATGTGGCCACAATACTCGATCTCAGAGAGAATGGGAGAAAAATATGAAGCAGAACTCAAAGGCTTATTTAAAAAAAAAAAAAATCCACCAAACTCCATGGAGTCGAATCCAATTCATAGTGACCTCTCCTTGGGTCTGAGGTGGTATCACTATGAAAGCAATTTGCCCAATCTTCCTTTTGAGGAGTGGCTGGTGGGTTTGACCCACCTGCCTTCTGTTTAGTAGTCAGATGCCTTAGGAATTATACTACCTGAGCTCCTGTAAAGTCTTATACACACACACACACATACATATACACACATACACATACATATACACACACACATATACACGTGTATATATACGTGTGTGTGTGTGTATATATATATATATATGCATATATGTATGTATATGTGGAGATATATATATATGACAGACAAACTAGAAGAATAGAGTACAGAGGACCCCCTGAGACTGAGACTCTGATTCTGACTCTGAGACTCTTCCACATGAAGACATTCTCTGTGCCTATCCACAGAGATCACCTTTTATCAAGATAGCAGACTGGCAAACAAAATAAAGACTATTGGGACAGGTCAATGCCCTACTAAAAACCATCACTATGTGGTCAAAAGATCAACAGTTTCTCAAAAGCCAAGATGAGAAGTTAAATTGGCAGGGAAACTGGAGTACAAATTGAACAAATAGAACACAATTAAAGAGAATGTTGACACATGCTGATAATCATAGTCAATGTCCCTGAACGATCTGTGTGGAAATTGTTAAATGGGAACCTAATTGCTGAGTCAACTTCCAGCAAAAATTTAATAAAATATTATTTGTTTTTTTAAAAAAAATTGTTCAACATTCAACCATTTCAGGAGTTATTTTATGATTCAGAATTGATGCTACTAAAGGAAGAAGCCCAAGGTGCACTTAAGGCATTGATGTAAAACAATGCTCTAGGAATTGACAGAATACCAATTGTGATGTGTCAACACATGGATACAATGCTCTCAACATTTGCTTATCTATGCATGGAATTTGGAAGATAGGACAACTGACTGGAAAAGATATATATGTAACTACCCATTCCAAAGAAAGGTAATCAAATGGAATACATGAATTATTGAACAATATCATTAATATTACACACAAGTAAAATTTTCCTGAAGATAATTAAAAAATGTTTGTAGCACTACATCAACAGGGAACTGCCAGAAATTCAAGCCAGATTCAGAAGAAGTTGAAGAACGAGGAATATCATTGATGATGTCAGATGAATGTTGGCTAGAAGAAGAGAATACTAGAAAGATGTTACTTGTGTTTCATTAATTGCATGAAAGTATCTGGCTGTGTGTGCATCATAAAAATTATGGGTAACATTACAAATAATGGAATTGGTGCAGTGGTTAAGGCATTCAGATGCTTATGGTGGGTAGTTGGAACTCACCAGCCACTCCACGGGAAACAGAAGAGGCAGTCTCATTTCATAAAAATTTACAGCCCTGGAAACACTACGGAGTCAGACTCTACTAGATGGAAATGGATGATTTTTTTTTTTTTTTAATTATGTCCATGTGGAACCTGTGCACAGACCATAAGACAGTTGGTCAAATAGAACAAGGTGTTACTGTGTGATTTAAAATTAGCAAAGTCGTGTGTCAGAGTTGTATCCTTTTACCATACTGATTCATAATCTGTGTTCCCCACAAATAATCCAAGAACCTGAGTAATGTAAATAAGAATATGGCATCAGAATTGGAGGAAGTTTCATTAACAACTTATGGTATGCAGATGACACAAGCTTGCATGCTGAAAGTGAAGATGTCTTGAAGCATTTACTGATGCAGATCAAAGACTCTAGCCTTCAGTATGGATTACACCTCATCATAAAGAAAACAAGAATCCCCACAACTGGACCATTAAGTAACGTCATGATAGATAAAGAAAATATTGAAGTTGTGAAGAATTTCATTTTACTTGAAACACAATCAATACCCATGTAACCAGCAGTTAAGAAATCAAATGACATATTGCATTGGGGAAATCTGCTGCAAAAGACCTCTCTTTAAAGTGTTAAAACGTAATGATGTCACTTCAAGGACTAAAGTGCACCAGCCTCAAGCCATGGTACACTCAGACACCTCATAGACTTGTGAAAGCTGGACAATGAATAAAGAGGACTGGAGAATTAATGCATTTGAAAATATACATTTAAATTAATGCCATGCTTTCAGAAAAGGAACTCAAGTTGGAGTTTGAATAAGATTGAAAGCAAGTTAGAGACCAAGGGAGAAAGAAATACAAATAAAATAGTTTGGCTGATTTGGTCAACATTTCCCTTGATGTGTACATGCCCCTGTGTTGCCTAAAATGGAAGGCAGGACTCTGTAGCCCTCTATCAAACTTAATCACTGCATGCCTCTCATACGGGACAGGCTGAGAAAGCTAAGTGATACAGTACTTGTATATATATTAAAATATATATATATTTATTTTTTTTTTGTGTGTGTGTGTATGTGTGTGTGGTCTTGTGGGCCATAAATGCATGCCATTCCAAAATTAGGTGATTTTCCAAAGAAATAGTCATCTTCCCAACAAAAATTAAAAAAAAATAAAATAAAATAAAAACTTTGAGATGTGGTATATAGGACTCTAACATTGCCACTTCTTGTGGGATTATCAAGGGTAATACTGCATATGCTTATTGTGTAAATCATAAACACAATATGTGTTTATGTGAATCCACTGTAGTGAAAAACAAACTAGCAAAAAACCTCAATGGACTGAAGATAAAATGCAACTTCAAGTGGTGAATCATACAGGAGAAATTAAGAAATGATACTGATATTGATTTCCCAAGAGAGTTATAGTTATTGCATCTCTATTTTAGTATTTCTATGAATTAAATTTATTGTTAGAGAGTCTATATGTGAAATTATATAAATGCAATATGAATCCAATATCTAAAGAGTGATATTATCTTGTTCTGTGTAAAAATAAATAAGCAGACATACGTGTCCTTGAATATCCTGAGAGCTTGTTGGAAGCTGTAATTATTTAGATATAACATAGAAAAGCAGAGTTTCTACCTTTTGCCTCACTGGACAATGAGGTAACGTGTATGGCTGGAAAAGGAGAAGGAATGGTGTCTGATTCCTCCACTCCTTCTCTGCCCTCTGCTCCATAGCTTCTGGTGTACCAGTGAATGCTGCTGGAGCAGGTAGAGCCAGGGCTGACATCAGCGGAGATAATCCTCACCTTTGAACAATGTTTGAACAGATTTGGTCATGGGCCAAGTCATTGTAAGGTTAATAGGAAAGAGTGGGAGAGATGTGGTAACATAGACACCAATCTAAGAAGGCTTCTTTCCTAAGAAAGCAGAGAATTATAATGTTGCATACTGCAGTGTGTCATATGTCACACACCTACGTAACCCTTTAACCTACCACATATATGTGAAATCTGAAACAATGGACAAAAGTCAAGAAACACCACAAAAACATCAAACTTCTAAATAAGGTGCTTTTGTTGTTGTTGTTATGTGCTGTCGAATTGGACCTGACTCATAGCGACCCCTCCTTGGGTTTCCGAGGTGGTATCACTATGGAAGTAGATTGCCCAACCTTCCTTCTGAGGAGTGGTTGGTGGGTTTGAACTGCCAGCCTTCTGGTTAGCAGTCAAGTGCTTTTGGCACTATGCTTCCAGAGCTCCAAGGTGCTTTTAGATATTACAGAGGTATGTATTATGTTTTGGAACTCATCAACGACAGAACTCTATTTAAAAAAATATATATATTATTTTCTTCCTGGATAATATGCACTGTTGTGTGCTGTGACAACTTTACTCATTATTTAAGATGTAATGTTTCAACTGGGCCGGAATTAGCTGTAAAATTCCATGACTCTTCTTCAGTAATTAGAGAAATGTCAGGATCATACCCATGCTAACAGTTGGGGATAACTCACAGTTGGCCAGCACAGCCTCACTCTGACCACAGAAACCTGTACTATAGTCTCTCAGTCTCCCATAAAGCTAAGGGTTCTTCCAACAGAGTTAGGATAAAAAGGAAAGAAAAATATTTCAAAATACTAAAACATACTTTGTTAACCTATGGTCACATTACTTTGTCGAACAGTTACACAAACATGATATGACATTTACAGTTTTCATTTACTTTTTCTTTTAATAAATAGTTTTCATTATGACAAAAAGGTCATTTTTGTTCATTGAAGTAAGAGACTATAAAACCAAACTCACTGCCATTGAGTCAATTCTGACTCATAGCAACCACCATATGGCTTCCAAGACTATACATCTTTATAGAAGTAGACTGCTTTATTTTTCTCCTGCTGAATGGCTGGTGGGTTTGAACTACCAACCTTTTGGTTAGCAGCTAAGTGCCTTAAAAAATAAACAAACGTTTCTGTGTCAAAAGATTAATGAAATTGCTCTTGACAAAGTTTATTTTACATCTGATTTCATATTTCAATGGAGTCCCACTATGAAATTGGCCTCAGGGTTCAGACCACAGGACAATACTATAATTATATCTCTCTGGTGAATTCAATAAAAGATTCTTTGAATCGACTTTGAGGTGAATCTGCCTGCTACTGAATTCAGCCTCAGGAGAACTTTGTTCTTTTCAAACTAGAACAAACTTTTTTTTCATCTATGTTGGTATTCTTATATATATATATATATTTTTATTTTTTTTTTTCTTTTCCCCTCTTTCTTTTTTCTCTTAAATATATGTTTTAAATGAGTAAGAGAGAATGAAGAGGGAAAACGGTACAATTAGAGCTTGGGAGAGAAACTCTGAGGTCATCACCATCTGTTTCTGGCTAGCGAAAAGATTTCCAAGTATGGAGAAGACAGAATTCATTACAGTTCAAGATGTTTACAACCCTCAAATAAATACTACCCATGCTGAAAACAAAATAAAGGTGTAGCATTTACTTACCAAAGTTAAATTTGTTTCTTTTTACTTATTCCTGACAGGACATATTATTTAAAAGAGTATATGTAATGGCAGGAATTTGAGACTAAATACTAGGTTACAAATCACTATCTATGTGAATGGATGGACCTGGTCAGTGACTGCTGGTTTTTGATTTACAATATGAATGAAAAGGGTAAAAGAGTTTTGCTGAAAATATTTGATGGGGTGGAAATGCTCCTGCTAATATATTTGCAACAGTGTGCAAATCATAGACTATTTTCACAGGAATAATCACATAGCTCATAATATATATATATATATATATATATATATATATATATATATATATATATATATATATATAGTTGTTGTTATGTGCTGTCGAGTTGGACCTGATACATATGTATAAAAGTAAATCACATATTTCTATGTTTTACTTACTGTAACCTAAACAAAGGACATACTTCACAACATCAAGATAAACTCGGATCATGATGTTAATGTACCTTACACAGTATCAGATTATCACATCAGAAATAGTCATCCAGACTGTTCTACCTATTGCACTATGACATCACCAATTGGCGACTATTTCATTAGGTTTGGAGAGTGTACATAGGACTTGATAGTGCATTTCCATTCTTCAACATAAATATTTTTATGAAAACTCATTCATTTCTGTTCCAGCAGTGTCTTTCAAAAGCAAGCACAGCATTTTTGCATCTGCGAGTTTCCAGTGATCACATAGTAGTCCATGGGATATCACAACGAAAAACAAACCAGGGAGTGATTTACATTTCAAAGATATTTCATTAGTATTATTAGCATGGATAATGAATCTACCCTTCTGTGCACGATGTGAAATGATCTATCCCCACTGTGCCATGCTTTTATAGTGGTAAATTCAGCAATATGAGATTTCTCCCAAGAAGGTTAACAGTATTAGATAGAGGCAATCATACTATAACATTATCTTAATATCAAAGCAGTAAAATGAATTCAAGTCATTAATATTCATTAGTTGTATGATTTAATTTAGTTGATTAATTAAAAAAAATCCCACAAGATCTAGAGTTTTAAAATAGATAAAATATATTTCTTCATGTGCTAAATTTTACACAACTTCCAAATTCAGATGGCTTCTATCACCACCACTGCCACAATTGTAATCATCACCATGAAAATCATCATTGCCATTGCTGTCATCATTATCATTTATTAATCACAAACTATAATATGTTCCACTTAAACTGTTTATATTGTTAAATTTCTCTGCTTTTTAGTACTTAATTTTCTTGGAAACAAAGAGTTTTTATTCTTAAGATTTGAGTATAATACTTCTTTAAAGCAGTCCACAGAAATATTTTCATTACATTAGGCACAATTTTCACATTGGGTTTTCTCTATTTGTTTTTGAAGAAGTCATTTAATTTAAAGTGGTGGGAGTTATTTCAAAGTTACTTTGACATGAGGAAACATGATAATTTTCTGTCAGAATACTACAGCAGTGATCTTTATTATTATGTTGCCATTATAAGTGCCTATATTGTATTAAGGAGCTCTGGAGTGCCTAAGGCACTTGACTGCAAACCAGAAGCTTGGTGGTTCAAACCCACCAGCCACGCCTTGGAGGGAATGTTGGGCAATCTACTTCCATAGTGATACCGCCTCGGAATCCGAAGGAAAGGTCACTATGAGTTGGGGCTGACTGGATGGCAAGTAACAACAACAACAATATTGCATTAATTAGCATGTCTTCTGAAAATGGACTCAAGCTTGGTAATGATTGTGAGGATGGCACAGGATTAGATAGTGTTTCGTTATGTTGGATGTAGACTCTCTATGAGTTAGGACAGACTTGACAGCATCAAACAACAAAACAATATCCTTAGATTATCACTTTTTATTTCTTCTACTATGCATAGTTTAAATACTTAATTTTTAAATTTTAGTTTTATTTTAGGTTGCTTTACTACTTAATTCATTAATTTGATAAATGGTTTATTTTTCTATTAATTTACAAAATATGTCCTAAACTGAAGAACAGCTTCATTATTTCAACTCCAAATTCTCAAATAAAATATACTGTACATCAGACATTTGTTATGTCCAAGTATAACTATAACTAAAATACATTTCTCCATCCAAGTATCTTGGGTACAGTTGGCAAGCTGGGAAGTATAGATGACTAAATAGATGGATCAGTAGATAGAGTCCTAAGGTTTAGTTTAAATGTGGCATCTATTCCCAGAACTCCTTGTACTTAACCTGCTGTGAAAATATGTTTGCCCCACCTTCATCTCCATTTAGCACCTCACACAATGTGACAGATTCAGAGGATGATGCTGGGATGGTAAGGTCCATGGGGAATATCACATTCAGGCAAATCTCACAGCTCACTTCCCTTTGTCATTTTAAATTACAGTGTCAAACACTTCTTGCCATATAACACTCAAAGTTGTGTCAGAAATAGTAAAAGACAAAACCTTACCTTGCACTAAGTTCATTTGCTCTAAGTGTCAAAAATTTTAGAGAGGATGATTATCACTTTACTTCTACCAATGCAAGCAGCATAAAGCAAAAATGACAAACTCTGCAAAGTATGCACATATCTCATTATACTATTAAACATTAGCCAGTTTCCTTTCTGAACTTTAGTTACAGTTCAGCGAATTCATCCTACCGTGCTGTCTGTTAAGAGAGATCCACAGTGGGAAAATCACCCGAGGGTAAAAAAGACTACGTTTTGAGAAATGAAACTTAATGGCTTTTTGAGTCCAACTTTATTTGCTGAATGATCACCATTTTTTTTTTTTTTTAATTTGTTGGTAGAACGTTAATACTTCTTTTTCATTACTGAATGACTTGATTTTACATATTTATTTCCACTTGCCACCTGCAAATACAGTTGCTACCAACACCACTTGCTCACAAGTTCTTTTCAACTTTGCCCTATACCAACAGATATACAAGCCTTCCAAATACTCTCAGAAGCTTTACTCCTTTGTGGGTTTTTTTTTTTTGTTGTTGTTGTTTACTGTGTCTGCCAACCTTTATTCTTACTTTGAGATATCTCACACCTGGATCTTTGTAGTGACTTGCCATTAACTATAACTTCAAATATGATCAGATATCTGGCATGTACTTCAAAATAATCTAGGGGTGGTAGCGTAGGTAGAGCTGAAGCAATACTCATCATGTTTTGATAATTATTGAAGTTGGCTGAAAGTACATGGGGATTTATTATATGGTACTCTCTTCCTTTGAATATATGTTATTTCTAGTTAAAAAAATCAAAGTATGATCCGAGCTCAATATGTCTTTTAGTTATATGGATATAAGCATTCATATAAACATCCCAATATGACTATATATTCCATGGATTTTACTTGTATAATTATTTGATTAATTAATCAACTTATCTTAGACTGAAGACCTTTAGAAATTATAAAGCAAGGTAAAATAAGTACCTTATGGATCCAGATTGACTTAGGTAAGTATTGCAGTTTGATAGATTGCTTACTATTGAATTTAGCACAAGTTTAGCACAAGTTATTTTATATGTCATTTCTGTAGGTGTATTTATATATTTATTGTTGTTATGTGCCGTTGAGTTGGACCCGACTCATAGCGACCCCTCGTGGGGTTTCTGAGAGAGTATCACTATGGAAGTAGATTGCTTATCTTCCTTCCGAGGAGTGACTGGTGGGTTTGAACTGCCAGCCTTCTGGTTACCAGTCAAGTGCCTTAGGCACTATGCTACCAGCACTCCCTCTTTATTTGTATAGAAAATAAATCTAGGTGAATTACTCTTGAATTTGAGTGGCATTTTACAATATTTTGCTAGCAGTCCAAGACTAAATTATTCAATCTAACTTTTTACTATGAAGTCAAATTTTACCTTCCAACTAAAAACAAAAGAGTTCTCACTTGTGATCTCAAATGAGTAGTAGGAGGTCAGTCACAGCCACCACCTCTGTCCTTCTGTTCTCACTTTCCTCTGGTTCCCTCTATCTGTGTTTCCCAATCAGAGAATGGCTTGAGGAAGCACATGGTTGCTGAGTTCTTGGGTCCCTCATGCGCATAATCATGTCCAAACTGAAGGTGCTATTTCCCACAAAAAACTGTCAAATCTTGGAGTGCCTCATTGGTGCTATGCTTTGGGTAACAATGAAAATAATGATGTTCAAAATACTGTGACTCTTAATGCCACTGGATTCCTTATGCAGGTTAATTCTGTTTGTCTCACAGTCTCACAAATATTCTCAAGTAAACAGTGTCTTCAGACATTGAGACTGATGATTTTACCATTAGGGTTCAGTGTCAGAGTGATGGGATAGCATTTAGATGATGTGGCATTCAGTTTATATATATATATTTTTTTTTTTCCCATAATTTCATTTCCTCTCTTCTTAAGAACTCATCACGACACTTCTCCAGTCAAAAATCAAAAAGTCTAATGCTTATCACTTCAAGCACATGGATGTTTGGTGAAGTGATTGTCAATTATGCAATTATTGTAATCAATCTCTATCTCTCTCCCAAGGACAATTTCCAGTAAACTCCTAAAGGTGAACATAGTTTATGATATTGTATAATTTAATGACTGACTAGAATCAGGCAGTAGATAGCATACACCTGTTGAAATTTGCAGGTCTAAGTTTCCATTGTTTCAATTCTATTTCCACTACTCTCAGGTTTTTCCCAATTATGGGATTTCCTCTCCACATGCCTTTTACATTCTTGGAAATGTAAGAATTTCTCTAAGTTTAGGTGTCCTAAGTGTTCATAACTTTATTCCATTCTTCCTTTCCTAGAACATTAATATCTGTTATCCCTCATTACTGTTTAGAACTAATAAAAATATTTTAAAGTTAGTAAATGGGATTATTCAATAAATATGATGTCGATAACTACAATACATAGAAGGAAATGATAGGTAGAAAATGGGAATAGCATAGCTTTTTATGCTACTTTCATGTTCTTTATTTTAATACTAATAACTTCATATAATTACAGGTGTCTTCCACCCTGGAATAATTGGGTGGAAGTGAGGTTGGAAAACTTACTGTTAAAGAGAAAAGACAAGACCTTCTGCTGCATCTGTATCACATTATACCCAAAAAAGGGACACACCATGCAGATCCCAAAGTGTTTTAGCAGCCACCCTAAAAGTTTTCACAGTCAGTAGAATAAACTTGGGCAACCATTAAATAAGTCTGCTTACTTAAAAAAAAAAAAAAAAGGAAAGAAAAGAAAAAATCAAAGTCCAGCTATTGCTTCATGATGGAAAAGGGAGGAATTAATGCCAATGCTGTTTCTTTCAACTCTTTTCCATCAAAGATGATGTGAAACAGATCTGTGCTTTACATTTCCCTATGAAGTGTTGCCAAAGTGAGGCAGCTGTGCCATAGATATCAAGTCAATTATTTCAGATATTGGTACTATAATCTTGCAACTGAGCATAGTGGAAAAACCATGGTGCTTGGATTCAGAACAACTGGCTGTGTGATCTAAAGCAGCTCACTAACTTGTGTTAGTCTCAGTAATTTTGATTATTAAATAAGAACGTATATATGAGAAAGCTGGAGTATATGGGGAGGCAGCATGGTATGGAAGAAAGAGTATCAGCTTCAGAATCAGACCAACTTAGATTGGTACAAAATATCTACTTCTTATCCATCTCCATTACCTAACATGGCAATATTGGCAAACTATTGAAAATTTGTGAGTGTTGATTTTCTTATCTTTAAACTGATAATAATAATATCTATTTCATGGAATGGTAAAAAGTAAAATGATGTGACATGCAAAAGGACTAGAAAGGTGATCCAAACAAAACCAAACTCACTGCTGTCGAGTGTTGTCACTGTGTGTCATGTGGGATCTGACTCATAGTGACCCCTCCTTGGGTTTCCTAGGCAGTATGACTACAGTGGTAGGCATATATTGTATTATCTGTATGCATATTTTGATTACCTCAATGGAAGAGCTGTCAATTATTGTGTGAATTTGTTTACCATTGGTGCTGTAACAAATTGTCACAAACTTCATTGTTTAAAATAACACAAAAGTATTATAGTTCTAGATGCCAGAAGTCCAAAAAGTGTCTCAGGGGCTTAAAATCAGGTGTCCACAGTACTGCCTTCCTTCTGAACACTGGATGGAAGAATCTGATTCTTTGCCTTTTCCAGTTTTTAGAGTCCATACACATTCCTTAACTTGTGGTCACACTCCTCCATTTTCAAAGCCAGCAATGCCATGCTAAATCCTTGCCAGATTGCTAGATCTCTCTTTTCTGCTTCTTTCTTCCACTTATAAGGACCCTTGTGATCACACCGAACTCACTCAGATAATCTCCTTATCTCATGGTCAACTTATTAGCAACCTTCATTCCATCTGCAATTTAATTCCTATTTGCTATGTAATCTAAAATATTCACATATTCAGAGGATTATATGTGAACATCTTTGGCAAGCGTGGGAAGGTATTATACTGCCTACCTCATACTTGAATGGGAAAAAGGGTTCATATGAAAAATAACATTTACCAGTTAGAAGAGGAAGGCAACTGTAGGCTGAGAAGAAGAAACAATATGATAAAGTCATTGAGCCCTAAAGAGTACAATGGCACTCTGTGAGAGTGGTTGAGGTCTGATATGATATGGATAAGGTACATAATACCTGGATCCATTGAAAAAAAAATGGCTTCCAAATTTTGAGTGGATCTTTCAGATGTGATGAAATATTTTATGTAAGAAAATGAGATAATAAATTGTAAGTTAAAGAAAAAAAAAAGATGTGTATTGGCAAGTATATTTGGATTGAATTGGAATTGGAAGAAATTGAATCAGATTTATACATTAGGAGGCTATTATAATAAACCAAAGAAGAATTGCATTAAAGAAAAGCAATTGGAAATATAATATGTATTGCAAAGATAGAATGGATCTATTCTCTAATTTTACTCTAAGTAAGGAATAGAGAAGAAAAAGGAATTGTAGATTCAAATGATGCTTTTCAGTATGTGATCAGACAAAATATTTGACACAATGAAAGGATGAAGAACACATTTGAAAAATGAAAGTAAAGAGGAAAATTAAGACAATGGCATGCGGAAATTGAAAAAAAAATATGTACATTAGATCATATTATATGTGATCATGCTAATACTATAATATACAGGTACAGTTTTGGAAGTTTCTTCTTAATCATTTCATTATGGATCCCCTGTGATAGTCTGTCACCCAGCTTAAATCTACCCTTCATGAGGCTACCATAAGGATGTATCTGAAACTCATATCAGGTACACAATTATTCTACTTTAAATACTTAATGTTTTTTAGGACTCTTAAGACGAGCTCTGATGGTGTAGTGCCTAAGGCATTTGACTGCTAACCTGAAGCCTGGTGGTTCAAACCCACCAGCCACTCCTCCTCAGAAGGAAGATTGGACAATCTACTGCCATAAAGATGCTGCCTGGGAGCCCAAGGACAGGTCACTATAAGTCAAATCAACGGCAGTGAGTTTGGTGGTTTTATGGAAGATTTAGCCTAATTTTTTTAATCTGATACAAGTGCTCTGTTTTGATTCCCTATCAAGTGTCACATGTCCTCTACAATGAAGACAAATGTTTTATTCTTCCAGAGTCATGGATTTGTAGTCCTTAATTTTAGCCTCCATCTAATTCCGGGATGTATAGAAAAATGTAAAAAGCTAGTTGTTGACTAATAACTGATATAATTGTGCTAATTACAACAAAACATCCCAAAACTCTACTTTTTTCAAATTATCTCACCTTTCTGAGTGAACGTGAATAAATGAATCACCTAAAACAAATCATACTTTTCATTTTCTTAATGTGAAGGTGTGCGATGGGAAGGTGATGATCAGACTATGATCAGATGTTGTAAGCTTATACTCAAAGGTTGTATTTTAAGGAACAACAAAAACAAATAATAATAATATTAATAACTTCTATCTTTTCAGTGACTGGTCAGCCTGCTTTGATTTAACTTTAAAGAAAAAACATGGAGTTGAAAAAAGGTATCTAGAAACTATTTTCTCTCTTGCACTGCCTCTCGCTTTTTTTTTTTTTTTTTTAAATAAAACAATTGCTTATGGCCTGAAGACCTTGTAATGCATTTCTCACTTACAATAAAAAAAGAGAGGAGAAATTGAAGAGCTTCACCTTGATAAGATCTCATCACTAGACAGGGCAGAAGTATGACAATATCTGATATGTAATCTTATCCTTCTCGACAGTTATATGCAGTTTTGAAATGGAGGTACAAAGAGATATTGAACAGTCTGATCAAAGATTTTAAAATCATTACTTGGTAGTCTGCTTCAACCTTTTCTTCTCTGGTGTTAATTTAGAAGCCTAGTTTAATTCTATACTTAATAAATGTACTTGAAGACAGTTCAGACCAAAACACTGAAACACAAACTGGTTTGTTAAACATCTAATTCATGTTAATGCAAGTGCTTAGGGAAAAACTAATTAGCTAATTCCTATGCATTTAAAAATGCATAAATGCATTATTAATTGATAAATTAATTCTTCAGAATCTTTTTCTTTTTTTTTTTGGCTTGTACCTTGATTTGTATTTTTTATTTTCCTTTAATTGATCATTTAATATTTAATAACAGTACAAAGTAAGATACTATTTTAATGAAATGACAATTCCTGGTTATCAGTAGAGAGCATCTTTGTTTGAGTTGCTTTAAAACATTGTATCTATAAACATGTAAAAACATAATTATACAAAATGCATTATTTAAACAATAACTGGGGGAAGATGAAAATAAAATATTTTATTTTTATTATTCTTCTGAAGTCTTTCACCCTGAATACAGAAGCAATATTAATTTTGTAACTCCAACATCTACTAGATTTTAACCATATAGCTAGCTTGCTAATTATTTTCTTTCCATCACATTAATTTACTTAAGTCAGTATCAACTTGAAAATCATGGAATCTTTGAAAATATGAGGTATAGCTCCATGGTATCCATTAATTAAAGAAAAATAAAAGCAGTGCAAATATGTTGTACAGAATACAAATATATTTTTATGTATACATATTTGGTCAAAGATTCAGTTAGTATGAGACAGCAGCAGACAATGAAGTAATGCTTATAATTCAAATTCAAAGAGTAAGTAAGGAAATATCCTCTATTTTTTAGATAAGTAAATGAAGGCATTCTAAAAATGTATCTGTGAAAACAATTGTATTCTTGTGACATTAAATCATGGTTTTGTGATGTGGTTCTTATTTTCTTTGGAAACCTTTCTCCATTTCTATGAGTAAACCTCACATTGTTCCTTTTTTAAATATTACCTGTATACCCCACACCAAGCTAGAGTTAGACTTTGTATATTAAAATAAATAATTTTTTTCACTTAGAAGGTCATAGTTCTTGGAGAGATATTTCTTTAATTTCTTCTTTTTTAAGGTTTAAATTAAACCCAAAATATCCTATCATTAGAGAAAATAATTGATCAAAATTACAACTTACCAATTATCATAGAAAGCATATATTACAAACTATTGGGGCAATTAATGTGTATCCATTATTATTTTGGGGATTGTTATTATTGGATTGGGTGACATAATATTTTAATCTAGCAAAACTGAAAAAAAAAACAAACTTAATTTACTTTCCAAATTGATCTTCTAAAGATACCTGAAATATAAACATTTATTTGGAAAGGGTGAATCAAGACAATGCAAACATTATTTCCAGCTAAGACTCTGCCCCAAAGCCCAATACTACAGAATATAAAAACACTTTAATGTTTCATACTATGGAACTAGGCTGAAATCTCTATTTCTTATAACTAACCCACCAAAACCCAAATCCCCTGCCTTAATAGTTAATTCCAACTAATAGTGACCCCTATTGAGTTTCCAAGGCAATAAATCTTTATGAAAGTAGATTGCTGCATCTTCCTTTTGTGGAGTGACTTTGAACCAAAAATCTTCTGGTTAGTAGTTAAATGCCTTAAAAACTGAGCCACCAAGGCTCCTTTTCTTGTAACTAGAGAAACAAAGCAAAACAAAACAAAATGAAAATAAAACAAATAATAAGCAACACTATCTTTAATTCCTCCAGACACTCACTCATGATGAGGACCCATGTAAGAATGTAAGGATATGAATCTTAAAGGTTGATCCATGAAAGTGTGTCTTCATATAACTTTTGTTATTGTTAGCTGCCATCAAGTAGGCCCTGGTACTTCATGATTCCATGGGTGATGGGAAAGGACCATTATAATCCATAGGGTTTTCTTATGCTGATTTTTGGGAAGTAGATTGCCTGGCCTTTTTTCCTAGTTGTTCCTGAAACCTGTCTGAAATCTACTGAGCATTATAGCAACACACAAACTTCCACTGACAGAGGGAAGAAAGGAAGAGGAGAAGTCAACTACAAAACCACCACTGCCCCATCTGTAATGTAAACAGAAGGTATTTAGAAGGTTGTGTCTTGGCTAATATTTTCTTTCTTATACCTAAATGAAGTCCTCAAATGAGCTTAATTTCAGTAGGGGGTAATGTAATAGGGATAAAAAAAATGCTCTGCATGGAAATCTAATATGCTCATTTCATCAAAAGAAGGATGAATTTAGGAAAGTATTTTCCTTCCTTTTAAGGGATATAAATTGTGTTACCTTAGAGACTTAAAAATTACCAATGGAAGATGGTTTGTGTGTGTGTGTGTGTGTGTGTGTTCCAACAAATGTATCGAACAATTAGTGAAGAAATGTAGGCTGATCAGTAGTTGGCAGGGAGAATGAGAGGGAGCCACCTTAGGACCCAATTGTGAGATTTGGATATTTCCACCCTCTGCTCCTTTCCATACATATTCTTTGTCCATTGGTGATTTTATGATTTCACATTCAAGTCCCTCTAATAGCCCCACTAGGCAGCATGAACAGAAGGTATAGACTTGAGAAATGTAGACTGTAGAAGTCTAAAATGGATCTTGGGCAGAGGAATTCCTTAGGTTGACTATGTCTTCACAATCAATAGCTGGAAATTTCTTGGAGAAGGTTAAAGAGAATTTGGTTTCTGCAGTGAGGAAGTGACCTGAAGTAGGGATGTAAGTAATGAACATTTTGATATATTCCCTACTCTATTTCAAAGGTTCATTTTTTAAATGATTTTTCCCTTTGGATTCTGGAAAATATATTATTTAGCACAATAATGCTACTTCCAGAGATTGAATATGCTATATCATTTTTTTTTTTCTTCAAAATTCAATATGCCAGAAAATCACAATGCAAATACACTGATGATAGTTTAATGGAGCCTTTCTGATTCCCACCTTTATCCTAGTTTGGCACTTTTGAATCACCTTATAAATTGTCCTTAGAAGTGTCAAGCACAGTTACATTGCTTGCTCAGAAATGTGGACACCATAGGGTGTAGAGTGATAGTCATCCCTAAGACAGTGAGCAAGCTACAAGGATTTTCTGAGAATGGAGGTAGTAGTCCTTTTTGGTCTTGAGAATTAAAAAGTGAAATTTTATAAATATCTGATGTGACTCATTGGGGAAGGGAGGAAAGTTGTTTCTCTAGGTCTATAAGAAACTAGTGATAACTGAGCAATCCTCTTGGCTAGACCAATTTGGAAGTGGTACATATGAAAAGCAAGAGATGGGTGAATCAAGAGATTTAAATGTGAAGGCCACAGAAGGGATGCCCAAAAGGAGGCTTGGAATAAAAACTGAATCACAGCAAAAGACTCAGGAATAACAACCACCAGAAATGTCACCTTCATGTTCATGTGGGTATGGAAGCTGGTTTATCTTCTCCTCCAAGATACTACCCTTTTTGAATTCATAAGCACCCATAATTCTTACAAAATTAGGTGAAGGAGAGAGAATACTCCCAAATGATTAACTTTGATTTTCTTTCTATTTTGCTAATTATGCAAGTGCAGTTTCTTTTGATTATTTAAATGAAGATTAGTTGATACTTCAAAAAACCAACTCACTGCTATTTAGTCAATTCTTACTCATAGTGACCTCTATTGGGTTTCCAAGGCAGTAAATCTTTACAGAAGATGATTGCCTCATCGTCCTTCCATGGAGTAGCTGGTGGGTTTAAACCACCAGCATTCTAGTCAGCAATCAAATACCTTAGGTACCGCACCACCAGAATTTCTAGTTAATACTTAATGTTATATAAGTTAATATTTTGTATGAGCTGAGAAGATATGTCTGCAAAAAAACAGAATTTCATGCTCTTTTATTAGGATTTTTCCACAAAACTAACTCAGATTAGACATATAAAACTGAATTTCAGAGAAACGAAGGGGGTATCTAAAATGTTTTAATTAAAGCATGACATTATGATTACAGAAGGAAAGAGAGCCCTCTTCCATTTAAGGAGACATCCTGGAAGTTGCAAAAATAGTTTCTATTTACATACATTGGCCAGAGCAGTCTCAAAACCCATCTAGTTATAAGAGAGCTAGGAAATACAGATGTATTTTTAGGCTGCCAGGTGTTCAGACTGTATATAGATCTATAACAATAAAGAAAGAGAGATCTGAAACTAGAGCAACTAGCAATCTGTCACGCGTCCATAATTTAAGTGTGCTTATAGATGCACCACCCAAATAAAGACTTGAACACAGCTTGCAAATGTTGTAACATTCATTAACAGTGATGGATTCCAGACTGAGCTGAACTTGATTTGGGCCCTTATCTTTAGAAGCTGCCATTTGTGGTACTTTATTAGATACCACTAATGTTAAACATAACTGTGTTAAATTTACTAAAAAATGTATTTTTAAAAAATTTTGTTCAGGAAATTGAGCATATTGTAAAAGGCAAAAGGCTGAACATATTGTGAAAGGAAAGAATTCCCTTCAGCAGAAGGTTGTGAAAGTGGAAAAGAAGCTTTATTTACGCATCCTAAAGAAGGCTGTTATGGACAGCTTTCAAAGTGAAAACAGATACTGCTAAGAATAAGATTGTAATGTGCAAAAAACAATTGCAAAGACAGAGAGGAGAGACAGACAAGCTTTCTTCATTTTTCATACTACAGCATTAGAGACAGAGTTATCACTGGTAGATCTCAAGGGAGTAATTTGATCAAAGCTCAGCTGTGACCTTTCCTATTTGCAATAGATGGTATATTTGCTCTTTGATTCCTTATACTCATTTTGTGATGAAGTCACACACACTATATTCAGAAAATGATGATACATATTTAAGGTTGTTTCCTCAACATCAAACATAATGCATATTTCATTATTAATCCATTCGGATCCATTAAAATGCCATTTTAAATGATGTATCAGCAAATGTATTCAGGGTAATTTTATTCTAGTAGGAGGTGATTTATTGCACTAAATAGTATAGGCTTAAATAGCTAGCACTGAAAAAATGGGTCTCATGTGACGAATGCATCAAAATTTTCTATACCCCATTATTACTCAGATAGGAAAAATATATTATCAATTAGTAGCTTTAATATCAGTTCAACAACATCAGTAAAAACATGCTTTTTAATAAGTCCAGAAATATGAAAACAAGATTTAATATAGGGAACTCCATGTATAAAATATCCTTTTTATTCTTTAGGAGTTTTGCTTCCCCAGGGATTTAAATATTAGTCATTTTGCAAATGTGTTTCCATGTCTACTGAAACTGAAATCATACAATACAATCTATAACATTTAAAACTGGCTATTGACCAAGCCAATGAATACTGGTTAAACCATTTGCTTTTAACCACATAAAAGATTGATCTTTTTGTTTCCTATTTAATCAATCATTAAGTAATATAGAGGCATAATCAACATCTACATTCAATGTGAAACATTTGGACAAATTTAATTATTCTCTAAGTAAATTTTCCTGAATATTCTCTCTGGAAAATCAAATTTCTCAATCAATGCACATGTTTATGTAAAGTTGTATTTGTTTTACATCTAAAGTTTCATAGACATTATTTCATCATAGTTGGTTTATTGTAAATTAACATAATAAAAATTATGAACAGTAAAAAATTGTTATAAAAATTATCTGCTGTATAAGAAATTCTGAAGACAAAAATGTGAAGTAATGGAACATGTGAACAGTGTTGCAATTAATATTGATAAGCAAACCAGAAACCGAATTAAACTCACTGCCATTGAGTTGGTCCCAACACATAGCGACCCCTACTTGGGTTTCTTGGTATCTCTATGGAAATAGATTGCCCAAACTTAATAATAAGCAAGTGGAGAGGAAATATAAGTGATGAAATAGAAAAACTTTTGAGTCTGTGTTATAGAGGTAACATCAGTGGTGGATTCTTATCTACCTCATACTCATTTAGGAAAAGACTTTTAGTTTCTTGGGTCATAAATTCATTTATTGTCAAAAATAGTAGACCATTCAACCTTATCCACAGGCCATTCACATTTGCAAAGAACAAACTTGGTTTATATCAGATATCAATTGCATTACAAACTTTTTGAGGATAAGGATGGAGTTGATGTTATCAAAAGATGGTCAAAATTCTGTAGCTAAGAAAGATAACCTGCTGAATCCACCAAACCAATATGATTGGTTTCAAAGTGTTGAAGGGCTAAATG
>NW_006921642.1:11904219-11907165 GCF_000298275.1 Orycteropus afer afer
AAAAAAAAAAAAAAACTCATTGCTGTCAAGTTGGATCTCATTTATAGTAATCCCTCCTTGGGTTTCTGAGGCTGTATAACTATGGAGGTAGATTGCCCAATCTTCCTTCCAAGAAGTAGCTGGTGGGTTTGAACTGCCAGCTTTCTGGTTAGCAATCAAATGCCTTAGGCACTACACCACCAGAGCTCCCATTCATATGTATAATCTATACATTCCAGAGTTCATTGTGCTCATCCTAATGGACAAAATTGGATCATTAGAGTGACAAGGCATTATTCCCTAGTTGCTCCTTCAAATATAGTTACTGATCCTGAACCAAAATAATGGCCTCAAGATCAATAACTACAAAGGAAACTACATTTTTGAATGAGTCATCAATTGCTAACAGTAAGATTTCATGACCTATATTGATTTGGGAAATACATTCCTTAATGGCTATCCAAATAAACTTCTCCATAGATACGCAGTTTTATTGATAAATAAATAATTAGATATACTCCTTCCTTCTTCCAGTAGTCCATCCAGTCAAACTGAATGAACATATATCAACTGAAAGGAGAATTCTGCTGTTTTAGGAAAACAATAAATAAGACAAGCATTTTATGAGTGATGATGCAAAGGTAACTAGTTAAAATTAACAAAATTCTGCATAATGGTTCATTTAATATTTAAATTTTCAAAAAATCTGCATATGAATGTACTTTTAAAAATTAAAATGAAAAAGATACTATGTCTCTTTCTGAAGCACAAAGCTTAGTTTAAATTTTTTCCATTCTTTATACTATTTTAAAGGAGCCCTGGTGGTATAGTGCCTAAGGCAATGGACTGCTAACCAGAAGGCTGGTCGTTCAAACCTACCAGCCGAGGAAGGAAAATGCAGCAATCTACTTCCATAAAGATTTATTATCTCAGAAAGCCAACAAGGGTCACTATAATATTTTAGAATTCACCTGAAACATCCACTATTATTTAATCTGTTGTTGTTGTTGTTGGTATGTGCCATCCAGTTGGACCCAACTCATAGCAACCCCTCTTTGGGTTTTTGAAGCAGTATCACTATGGAATGGATTGCCTAAACTTCCTTTTGAGGAGTGGCTGGTGAGTTTGAACCGCCAGCCTTCTGGTTAGCAGTCAAGTGACTTAGGTACTATGCTACCCAAGAAATAAGAGTTCCATGAATAAAAAGTTAAAAACAATTTATTTTTTAAAACTGCTCACAGATAGAGGTAGAAATAGGTATAGGCCAAGTTTCAATACTAGTGCCAATAAAGACTGCACATTTATGAGACAGATGGCTCACTTCATTTTACCAAAATTGTCACATAATTAATTGGAATATAAAATATGAATATAAAAGTGGAAATTGTAGCAAAGCAACACTTATATAATAGAAGAGAATACATACTTCTTTAGTTCTTAAAAAAATCTATATTTAATTTATTTTATTTAGTTTAGTTTTATATATCTAATAGAAGCAGTATGCCAAAATGAGTGCAAGCAAATAAGAGCATTGGATTGAGACTGAACAGGACTTGAAACCCCAACAATTCTACTTTTTTGTTTAGCAAATATTTTTGACGTACTTACTATGAACCAGGCAGGCATTGTCCAAGTTGCTGGAATAGTAGTAGTGAAAAAAATTGATTTAACCCTTGTTTTCAGAGTATTTACAGTCTATTACCAGTTGTGGTCTCCAGTCGTCTGTTATTTTGTGTAATATGTTGTGTGTTTCTATGATGCTGAATGCTATGCCAAGGAAATTTCAAATATTAACAGGGACAGCTGTGGTGGACAGATTTCAATGAAGCTTCTGGACTAGCACAGACTAGGAAGAATGACCTGGCAGTCTATTTCTGAACAAAATTGGCCAGTGATACCTTATGAACAGCAGCAGAACATTGGCTGATACAGTGCTGGAAGATAAACCTCTTAGGTTGTAAGGCACTCAATATTTACACATGCCAATTTGTTTCTGATGACTTCTCAATTTTCTTAGATTTATGTTTTGCACATGGAATCTTCTAATTATTACTGGATGTCTGTAGTTCTTTCTTCTCATTTTGGATTTTGCCACATTAGTAAATGAAGGTCCCAAAAGAAAGAAAGGTTGGGCAATCTACTTTCATAGTGATACCGCCTAGGAAACTCAAGGAGGGGTCGTTATGACTTTGATCCGACTCTGTGGCAGTGAGTTTGGTGTGGGGTTTTGTTATTAACGTCAACTCTAATTTGAGGAGGCAGCTATCTCCCAATTGTATTTCCAATGGTTTCCAACCTGGGAGGCTTATCTTCTGGAGCTGTAGCAGAAAATATTCTGCTGCAATTTGTAAGATTTCTAACTTTTTTTTTTTTTTTTAAGAAGGGGATTCTTAGGATTAAAAAATATTGTTAAAGGAAAAAAAATAAAAGTATAGAGATATTCAAATGTGTGTGTTCTATTTTCAGTAGGATATTTAAGTATGATTAAATGAATTTCTTTAAAAAAAAATCAAGCTTTGATTAAAATAAGGAATTAGTTACTTAGATTCTTCTCAGAGAAAAATGTTCTAGGAAGAGGGAATTTTTGGTGCCTAAGATTGAAGTTCTTTCCTCATTCATGGGGCAGAACAACAAAATCAGTGTAGCCGAGGAGGCAGTTCAGGAGGAGGCAGCTTAATCTCAGGATGATATTAAATCATCACAGGCTTCAAAGGTTGAAGTAAAGTTATAACATGGAACATGGTCAGGTTTATTTTTAGAGATTTCTGTAGTTGCAATTGGGAAAGAAGAGAGAACGATGTGGGTCTAGTGTGGAGGCTCTTGTGTCCAAGCAACATGATGGTCATTTGGACTGAGGTGGTAGTTGTGGAAGTGACAAGCAAGTAGTTGAATCAAGGTCTGTTTTGGAGGTAGAGCTTATACTATTTGCTGATAGATTTAATTTGTCTTATCAAAAAAAAAAAAAAA
>NW_006921642.1:11907762-11917049 GCF_000298275.1 Orycteropus afer afer
GAAACGACTCGACAGCACCTAACAACAACAACAAAAAAAAACTTATTTTCCTCATCTCTAAAATGGAAACAAATTATATCTGCTTACAGGGTTGATAATTATTGATTCAGATAGTACAATGAACACACTAATTATAGAGTCTTGCTGATAATAGCATTAAATGCAGTTCCTGAGTGATACAAATAGGTGACAAGCTGAACTACTAACGGAACCTTTGCAGGTTCATGGTTACCAGGGAGTACCTCAGAAGAAAGATCTGAAGTGCCATTTCCAAAAATATCAACTAATAAAAACCCTATGGGGCACAGTTTTATTCTGAAATATATGAGGTTGCCTTGAGTAGGAGTCAACTTGATGGAAACCAGTAATGCAGTATAGTCATAATAATGCTAAACTATTAATAGAAAATACACCATGATCTTATTTGGTAATCAACATTTTGGATTTTGCTTTGCTTTGTTTTATTTTCTTTTTATCAGTCTCTCTAGTAGGTTCTGCTCATCCTTCCTATCCCAATGAGAAGAAAACTAAACTTCTAATGACAGACTAATGGAGGGATAATTTTAGGATAGAATTTCTGGGAACACACAAGTAATATAATATAATTTAAGAGATCAATATTATGTGTCAAATCAGCAGAAAATTGACTTTTAAAGCTTTCCATATAAACTTCAAAATGTCATTGTATTTAGTATTACTTGTGGCATAGTGGAAAAAGCACTTGACTGTTAACCAAAAGGTCAGCAGTTCAAACCAACCAGCTGCTCCACAGAAGGAAGATGGGGTGATCTACTTCTGTAAAGTTTTATAGCCTCAGAAACCAAATGGGGGTCACCATGAGTTGGAAAAGACTCAATGGCAGTTAATTTTTTTTTTTTTTTTTGCTATCAAATAGCTAACTTTTTCTTATATTGTAAAACATAATTAAGTATAACATAATCTTCATAGTATTTCTATGGGATGAATTTCCTTATCATAACTTTAACAATTAAATAAAAAAACAGATGGTGAGAGAAGCAAAATACTTACATGCAAGAATTCACTTAATTAATATGTGGAAATGATAGCTTGAAATCCCAATCTTCTCACTACAAATGCTCTGTTCTTTCCACTCTCTGCTTGCCTCTTCAGTAACAATATAACTGCTCTTGACTAAAGTAAGGAAAAAGCTTTCAGTAAATAAGAGCTTATTTGAGTCCCCCAGGTTTTTAAGTACTTTGGGTTACTCTTATGTGAAGAATGAATAAGGAAAAATTCCACTGCATTGTTTCCATCACTTTTTTTTTTTTTTTTCCCAGTAATTCTGAAGTTTTCAATTCTGTCCTCTAAAAAGATTCTCTTCTTCTCAGATATTCACATTTTCCTCACTTATATTTTCTTTCTTGGGTAGTAAACAGATCAATATAAGTGACTATTATTCTTACAAAGGTAAATGGAAAAATAAATCATTTGTACTAGAATCAACTTTACATGTATTTCATGTATTTCTTTTAATGAAATTATAGGACATATTCTATGTTCTAGGCACCATGGTAGCTACTCTAAATAAGATCAATAAGACAGAATGAATGGTCACAATACATATAGTTATAAGTGTTGAACTAGGTGCTGGTGAATAAATACATAATTTATAAATTTTACACAATTTTATAGTTTAATCATTTGGTCTTTGCCCTTAAAGATCCCCCAGTTTATACAGATGAACACATCTTTTTGTGTAAATCCAAACCCATATTTTGAGCCCCAAGAAGCCTCACCTTAATCGTGAGATATTGATACTGAAGTATCTCAGGTTTTACATTTAAACGTTTTTAGATTCACATGGAAAGTCAAATGTCCTGGAAATACCCAAAAGGTGAAAGGGTGCAGGCTCTGTTTTCACCACTTAGAAATGCTCCTTGGCAATACTGAAGGAACTTCCTTTCTCTGTAATCCACTTCCATATCAAAAGCCAAATATAACCACTTCGTGGTCAATTATTCAGGTTTAGTAAGTATTCTTTAATTATTATTGTATAACATACTTTAACTCAATAAATATAAAATAATAGCATGCAGTTAAATAGTCCTATGTGAACTAAACATGGGAAATAATTTTATTAAATATCTATTTTTATTTTCAGAACTTTTAAACACTTTTTTTTGGTAAATATAATTTGGTGCTTTTAAGTTAAATATCATTAGTTTTAAAGTCTGTTGTGCTATTAAATTCATAGTAAAATAAAGAGCCTCTAATGAGAATCCAAGGAGTCTTGGTAACATAGTTGTTAAATACACCTCAGTTGAAAACCAAAAGGCAAGCTTTTGGAAATCACCAGCTACTCCTCAGGAAAAAAATGTGGCAATCTACTTCTGTAAAGATTTGTAGTCTTGGAAACTGGAGTTCTACTTGGCAATTCTACTGTCTTATAGGAGCCCTGTTAGTATGGTGCCTAAGGTACTTGACTGCTAACCAGAAGGCTGGCGGTTCAAACCTACCAGCCACTCCTTGGAAGGAAGGTGGGGCAATCCACTTCCGTAGTGATACCGCCTCAAAAACCCAAGGAGGGGTCTCTATGAGTCAGGTCTGACTCGACAAGACATAACAACAACAACATAGGATCCTATGAGTCAGAATCAACTCAATGGCAGGGAGAGTTTTTTTTTTTTTTTTTTTTGTATTTCTCTCTACTGTGCAAATAGGAACTCTGGTGGTACAATGATTAAAGCATTCAACTGCTACGCAAAATGTGGTGATTCAGAACTACTAGCTGCTCTGTGGAAAAAATATGAACTAGTCTGCTTCCATAAAAATTTATGGGCATGGAAATCCTATGGAACAGTTTTACTTTGTCTTATATGTTGGCTATAAGACAATCTGTGGCTATAAGATAATTTATGAACACATAAATTATCAACCGACTTGATGGCAGTGAGTTTGGATTTTTTGTTGTGTTTTCTTTTGTACTCACAATACTTAATAGTAGCATTTCTTTATTTTCTTTATTTGCCATTTAGTTTTCAATAGCATAAACAATGTTTCTGTCAAATGGTCCATTCACTTCATGGTAGCAACTTAATATCCTATTGGTCAGTTACATAAAAGGAAATAGTAAATTTTAGAAATATCTACGAGTATCATGATATATCTATTATTATTAACAAATATTAAATATAAAGTAAATTTAAAAAAAAAATTAAACAAGGATCAGAACAGAATATTTCAGCATTATGATATAATCTGAAATGGAGCCAAGGCAGTTGTTTCTGGTTGGATGAGCATTTCAGACAGTGTTGGTGTATTAGTGGAATGAAAGACTGAGCAGTATTGAAAACGCTATTTCTTTATGTCGGTAAGCCTCAAAACATTTTATCTCCTATATCAGACATTTTTCCACCTCCTTCTCACATTATTTTTCTACCTTTTGTTCTTGTGATTGTTTGAGGTTACCAGAATGCTACCACTGTAGTCTGATATGGCCTCACCTCAACTACATTTGTTGCATCTTGTATTGTCTCCTGGGTTTTCTTTGACATATTTCCCAGTCATTTAGAACCTCATTCAAAGATAAAGGAGGAAGAACTTAATTCCTCCTCGCTAGGGTATCCCTTGAGCTATGAGTGATGGGAACCAGAGTTTAGCCTCCTCTTGTGTTCTGACTGAAAATTCTGAGGTTCATGGAAAACTGTTTGATAAAGATCCTTGTAAGAGTGATCTCCAAGTTTTATAAAGCAGGAACCGGCTTTATATGTATACAATAGCACATACATTAATTGACTATTTCTCCTTTTCTTTTTTTACTGTTTTCCCATGACTGTTCCCTGACATTATTTTCCAAAATAAACCATCTGAATACATCCCCTAATTTCAGCTATGCACCTGGATGGGATCAAACATAAAGCAGATCGTACCATGAATGGCTCTAGAAATGAAGGCTTGGAAGAAGGGTTTATAGAATTTGATCCTGTACCAATCAGATAGCAATATGGATCCATTATTATTTGTAATAATTGTGGAGATAGCACAGAACATACAGTAGAATTTCAATTACAAGAATCTAGTCAATAGTGGTTTGGGGTAAGCTAACATAGGAGTTGAAGCATCAACTTAGTCAGTATAGAGGCAATGGTAATTTTAAGGACTGAAATTAATTGGTTTTTTAATGGCATTTGAAACCTTAAAAATAAATAATAATAATAATAATAATGACATACTAAATGTAGTTACAAATTCAAGCATATAATAAAAGTTTGGAAACCTTTATAACTGCATTCAAAGGGACTCATAGCTCAAACAGTCACACAGTCAACTGTAAAGAGAATTAAGTCCAGTATTTAATTGTTAGGACAGCACAGCTGCCAGGATATTGAACACAAAACCTTAATGAGTCTCTTATACTAAATATTAACAGATCCTATGGACAAAATATGAACAATGCAGGAAGAATCAAAAGAAAGGAAAGGAATACACAGAATCACCAAACCGAAAATAACTGATCAGTGTTCAATCACTTCAGGAGGTAACATGTGATCAAGAATGGATGCTACAGAAGGAAGAAGTCCAAGCTGCACTGAAGGCATTGGTTAAAAAAAAAAAAAAAAAACTTAGCTCCAGGAATTGATGGAATGCCCATTAATATTTCACCATATGGATGTCACACTGGAAGTGCTCACTTGTTTAGACCAAGAAATTTAGAAGACAGCTGTCTGGCTAACTGACTGGCAGAGGTTAATATTGTGCCCATTCCAAAGAAAGGTGATCAAACTGAATGTATATTATCAAAAAATATTATTAATGTCATATGCAAGTAAAATTTTGCTGAAAATAATTCAAAAACAATTTCAGGAGTATATAGAGAGGGAACAACCAGAAACTCAAGCCAGATTCACAAGATGATGTCAGAAGAGAGATATTAATGCTGATGCCAACTGATCTTGGCTGAAAGCAGAGAATACCAGAAAGATGTTTACCTAGGATAATTTTATCAACTACAGAAAAACATTCGACTGTGTGGTTCATTAGAAATTATGGATAACATTACAAAGAATTGAAATTCTAGAACAGTTAATTGTGCTCGTGAGGAATCTGTATATAGACCAAGATGCAATTGTTCAAACAGAACTATGGTATATTACCTAGCTTAAAATAAGGAAAGGTGTGTATCAGGGTTTCATCCTTTCACCATACTTATCCAATCTGTATACTGAGCAAATAATCTGGGAAACTGGGCTTATATGAAAAAGAACAAGCCATCAGTATTGGAGAACAATTCGTTAATAACAAGCAATATGCAGATGACACAACCTTGCTTACTGAAAGTAAAGAGGACTTGAAGCACTTACTGATAAAAATCAAAGACTATAGCCTTCAGTATGGATTATACCTCAACATAAAGAAAATAAAAATCATCACAACTGGACCAATAAGCAGCATCATAATAAATGGAGAAAAGATTGAAGTTGTCAAGGATTTCATTTTACTTGGATCTACAATCAATGCCCATGGAAACAGCAATCAAGAAACAGTGCAACATATTCCATTGGGAAAATCTCCTGCAAATGACCTCTTTAAAGTGTTAAAAAGCAAAGATATCACTTTGAAGACTAAGTTGTGCCTGACCCAAGCTATGTTCAAGTGCCTTATATACATGTGAAACCTGGGCAATGAATAAGGCTGATTAAAGAAGAATTGATGCATTTAAATTATGGTGCTGATGAAGAAAATTGAATGTACTATGGACTCCTGGAAGAATCAACAAATCTGTTTTGGAAAAAGTACAGCTGAAGCATTCTTTAGAAGCAAGGATGTCATAACTTCATCTCTCACACTTTGGTCATGTTATCACAAGAGACCAGTCCTTGAAGAAGGATATCGTTGTTGGCAAAGTAGCGGATCAGCAAAAGGAAGGAAGACCCTCAAGGAGATGAACTGATACGGTGGCTGCAACAGTATGCTCAAGTGTAGGAACAATTGTGATGCTGGCACAGGACTGAAGAGTGTTTTGTTCTGTTTTACACAGATCACTATGACTTGGGAGTGACTAGATGGCACCTAACAATAGCATGTTAAACTAAAGGTACTAATAAAGTATTACTGGGTCCATAAGAAACCAATGCAGACACTTGGGTGGGCATGCTTGGGAATATTGAACTCCAAATGTCTTCTACATCCTCTAGTTTATAGAAGTAGCTCTCTCTGTGTTGATAGAGGAGAATATCTGCTACCCAGCTGGTGACCTTGTAAAAAGCATTGTGTGAAACAGATACATCACAAGATTTACCATACCCTTCCTCCTTGTCAATAGATGAAATGTTGGCAAAAATTTGCTAGAAAACAGCAAAATAATAACTTTGCAAGTCAAGAGGCAAACCTAAGGGCATTATGTGGAAGCTTCTCTATTAATCTATAAACGTAAAAAACGATTCAAGTGCAGCCCATACAAAACCATGAACCAAGTTGGATTCAGCCCATGGACCATAGTTAGCCAATCTCTGTCATTAATTGTAAAACTTTAGACTTTAGAGTACTTAGAGGAATTGATAAGACAATTGTTAGGACCCAATTCTAGAGTTTCTGATTCAGTAGGTCTTGAGTGGAGTCCAATAATTCATATTTATAACAAATATTCAGGTCACACTGACACTGTTGAATGGAAAATTACTGCTCATAACCAATAAGGTAAACTATTAGCTTGTGCGAGGAAATAAAATTCCTGTTCTGGGAGGAAAAATTATACTCAAATTGCCAGATATAATTAATATGAGGTGGCAGAAATGGGGAGAACAACATTTGGAGGAAATTTTAAGAGTGTTGAGCCAAGGAAAGAAGAATGTAAAGCTTCATGGGGAAGACATACATTGATATGGGAAGACTTGGAGTCAACTTATTGACTCAAGGTTTTATATTCTAACATAGACAACTAGAGCAGATCTTAATCAGAATCTTAGACATGTCTGTGATCTACAGAACATGAGATAGGAATGTTGGAAACATTTTGGTAGACTATCGAGGAAAAGAAGCTCTGGTAGCATAGTGCCTAAGGCACTTGACTGCTAACCAGAAGGCTGGTGGTTCAAACACACCAGCCAGAAAACTTTAGCAGGCAAGGTAGAAGAGTATGTTAGTTTTGCTCTATTATGCAAAACAAGAAAACCTATCAATTGACTATGTTACCTGAAAACCCAGTGGTCACTTGTTTTAGTATGACAATATCCAAAACACTGATGAGGAAGACAACCACATCACTGAGCCCTAACCAAAGTTCATTTAAGGTGAGTTCAATCAGACCACAGATCTACTCGGCAGTAGTTCTCCTGATTCCTGAATACATAATTGTGGTGAATACCATCAGTTTCTGGTTGAGGAACCACACTTCGAAAAATAATACACTCCAATTGGCTACCTGACCTGTGGAATAACTTAATATGTCAAGCAGGCCATATGGAAGCTATCTCACCATAGTTAAAATACCAAAATGGAAAGAACACTACATTCCATGAGAAATTCCAGAGCATGGCACATCAACAAAAACTTACATTATACTTAGAGTGGTCCTCATCATATCTCTGTTCAAATAGCCTATTTGTCCTTAAAATGTCCAGTACAGCTATAGTAGAAGGTAAAGAACTACATAAGTTGTACTTCCAAATTGCCTTTCTTAAATAAGATATAATATCAATACAACATTATACTTGGCATGTTCCTAATGAACTAGCAAATACATCATTTTCTGATCCCCCTATATAAAGAGGATCATTCATTTTCCACAAAGCCAACACCTAAATACAGTTTAAACATGAATAATTTGAAGTGTTTCCTACCTTTTCTTGAGATATACTTAGCCATCTTTTGTAAGAAAGGTCATTTAAGTGAGCCACATAATTGTCAATAAAGTAAAACTCTGTAGGAATATTAACATGTTTTGTTGTTAGGTGTTGTCTAGTTGGCTCCAACTCATAGCAACCCTATGTACAACAGAACAAAACACTTCCCAGTTCTGCACCAACCTCAGAAACCTCATTACACTTGGGCCCATCCTTGCAGCCACTGTGTCCATCCATCTCATTGCATCCCTTCCCTTTTTTGCTGACCTTTCACTTTACCAAGCATGATATCCTTCTACAGGAAATGGTCCCTTTTGAGAATATGACCAAAGCAGGTGAGACAAAGTCTGACAATTCTCTCTTTCGAGGAGCATTCTGGCTGCACTTCATCCAGGACAGATGTGTTAGTTCTCCTGGAAGTCTATGGTACTTTCAGCATTCTTTGCCAACATCACAACTCAAAAGCATTAACTCTTCTTTGGTCTTCCTTATTCATTGTCCAGCTCTCACACATACGAGGTGATTGAAAACACCATGGCTTGGGTTAGGTACACCTTATTCTTCAAAGAGACATCTTTGCTCTTCAGAATGATAAGAAGTTCATTTGCAGCAGATTTGCCCAGTGTAATATGTCATCTGATTTCTTGATTGCTGATTCCATTGGTATTGATTGTAGGACCAAGTAATATGAAATATTTGAAAATTCGAAACTTTTCTCCACTTAACGTGATCCTGCTTATTGGTCCAGTTGTGAGAATTTTCATTTCCTTTATACTGAGGTGGAATCCATACTGAAGACTGTAGTCTTTAATCTTCATCAGTAAGTGCTTCAAGTCATCTTCACTTTTAGCAAGCAAAGTTCCATCATCTGCATATCAGATGTTGTTAATGAGTCTTCCTCCAATCTTCATGTGGTGTTCTTCTTCATATAGTCCAGCTTCTCGGATTATTTGTTCAGCATACAGATTGGATAAGTATGGTGAAAAGATACAACCCTGACACACTTCCTTCCTGATATTAAACTATGCAGTATCCCCTCATTATATTTGAATGACAGACTCCTCATCTATGAACAGGATGATTGTGCTCCTTATGAGCACAATCAAGTGTTCTGAAGTTCCATTTCTTCTCAATGTTATCCATAATTTGTTATGATCCACACAGTTGAATGCCTTAGCATAGTCAATAAAACACAAGTAAATATCTTTCTTGTATCCTTTGCTTTTAGCCAAGATCCATCTGACATCAGTAATGACATCCCTCATTCCACATCTGCTTTTGAATCCACCTTGCATTTCTGGAAGTTCCCGGTTAATACATTGCTGCACCGATTTTTAATAATCTTCTGCAAAATTTCACTTGCCTGTGATATTAATAATATTGTCTGATAATTTCCATATTCTGTGGATTTTCCTTTCTTTGGAATGGGTACAAATATGGACGTCCTGAAGTCAGTTAGCCAGGTAACTGTCTTCCAAATTTTTT
>NW_006921642.1:11919974-11921177 GCF_000298275.1 Orycteropus afer afer
GAGATATAATTAAGGTCATATTTTGGCTCTCATAGACTTGTTTTAATTATTTTCAGCTTCAATTTGAATTTGCATATGAGTAATTTGCCATTCCTGGTGTAGTAGATCATACAATTATCTGATTCAAAATGTCCCAAACCAGTTGATGGTCTGTTCCACAGTCAGCTCCTGGCCTTGTTTTGGCTGAAGATATGAGCTTCTCCATCACCTCTTTCCACAGACGCAGTTGATCTGGCGACATCCACATGTAGAGTTATAATTTATGTTGTTGAAAAAAGGTATTTACAATAAATAAGTCATTGGTCTTGCAAAATTCTATCATGCAATCTCCAGCATCATTTCTATCACCAAGATCATATTTTCCAACTACTGGTGATTCTTCTTTGTTTCCATCTTTTGCATTCCAAGCACCAGTAAAGTAATCAATACATCTTGATTGCGTGCTTGGTCAATTTCAGATGGCAGAAGTTGGTAAAAACCTTTAATTTCTTTGTTTTTGGCTGTGGAGGTTGTTACACAAATTTCTGCAATATTATTAACTGTTCTTCCTTGTAGACATATGGATATTATCCTATCTATCGCTGACAGCATAGAATTTCAGGATAGATCTTGAAACATTCTTTATGACTATAAGCGCCACACTATTCCTCTTCAATCTGTCACTCCCTGAGTAGTAGAGCATACCATTGTCTGATTCAAAAAGGCCAAAACCAGTCCACTTCAACTCACAAATGCCTATCTTTATGCATTCTATTTCATTTTTGACAACTTCCAATTTCCCTACATGTGTACTTTGTACATTTCATGTTCCTATTATTAATGGATGTTTGTAGCTGTTTCTTCCCAATTTGAGTTATGCCCATCACCTAACGTAGGTCTCAAAAGCTTTACTCCATTCACTCTATTTTGAGAAGACAACTTTTTCCTGGTCATATTTTGAGTGCCTTCTAACCTGAGGGGCTCATCTTCTGGCACTGTATCTGACAATGTTCCCGGACTCTTCACAAAGTTTTCCAGTAATATATCAGACAGTGCTTCACTGCTATTCATAAGGTTTTCACTGGCAATTCTTTGAGAAATGGATGTCTCCTTCCTTTTTCCAAGTCTGTCTTCATCTGGAAGCTCCGCTGAAACCTGTCCACCATGGGTCACCCTGCTGGTATTTGAAACACCAGTGGTACAGCCATCAGCCTCACAGCAACA
>NW_006921642.1:11922806-11930096 GCF_000298275.1 Orycteropus afer afer
AGAGTGATATAACCTTACAAAAACAGCATGGTGTCTGTAAAATAAAGTATATCAAGCAAGCAATTAAAAGCATCTGGGACAAACTCCCAAATTCAACTCATGTTGGCCACATCCATATAGATTTACTTCTGGTGATTTCTCTATCAGCAAATTATCCCATAATTCTCCATTATTCAAGCTGTAGAAATAATATTAATCTTCACAACTACTACATACCCTATATCCAGTCTGTAGCCATGTGTGTCAATTTTCCTCTCTCCAACACTAGCACTGGAATTCAAGGTAAGCTCTTTTATCTCCTGAATTACTATGGCATTATTCAGACTTTTCTCTCTTCATCCAATCTTGAAATTGTATATTTATACACAATATATTCTCAGATAATGAAATTAGCAAATAGAAAAAAAAAAAAGAGATATAACAAATTTGTATATTAGTTAGGAAACATTCATAGAATTTTGGAACACTAACATATGAAAAATTAAAATGTGCATATAGGTCTAATATAACCAAACCAAAACCAAACTATCGAGTCAATTCTGACTCACAGTGACCTCCATTGGGTTTCCGAGGCAGTAAATCTTTATGGAAGTAGATCGCCCCGTCTTCCTTCTGCAGAGTGGTTGTTGGTTTGAACAACTGACCTTCCTGTTAGCAGTAAAGTGCCTTATCCACTACGCCACGAGACCTCTTTATAGTGCTAATATAGGCAACTAAAATAAGCCTAACCTAGTTTAATTATTTTCATATTGTTTCTATTTTAGAGAACCAATAATTGCTACATATATTTTTAGAGGAATAGAGAATTGCATTATTTAGAGTCTTAGTGATTTGATATATACCATGCATATTGGTCTTTAGTCTTGTCAAACTCTAAAATATTTCCTTGTTTTAAATTAGACACTAAAGTAGATAAATTAACGGTACCGATCCACTTGGGTATCAGTTAATGCAGAGCTCCATCCTGGAAAGCATAAGATACCTCATAATAAAAGAGGACTAATACACATGGTAACTGTACACATTCAATGCTGATTTTATAACAAATGTATCAGAACAAACAAGGGCAATTGCTTGCTATCCCCCTGTATTTTATCTTTGGAAATCAATATTTTATTTTATCAGGCTTTCACTAATTCACCAACCCCAGGGCTCTCAAAATTGTCATTATTTTCAGAAATTCTCCTCCTCCTCCCCCTACTTTTTGAAATAGTATCATTGTTAAAAATCTAATATTTTGTGAAAAATTTGATTTTAGATATTAAGCCATTCAGAGTCAGGTATAATAGTTAAATTTATGATAAAATTTATATCACAAGCATTTTTGGTAAAAAACATCATAAGGCATGTATCAATGGCAACAATTTTCCTTGGAGGCTTAGAACCTAGTTGAACAGTTATGCCTAGTATAACAAATTGTAGAAAAATCCTGTAAGAACTTTGCACCACTTGTTTTCACCTGAAACTGTAGTAACATTATTTATGTCCCTTTCTTCACAGCATTTGTGGTCTCACTGGTGTATCAGGTTAGTACACTTGTACTTATTGTAAACAGGATCTATATAAATATCTCAGACAGTGGTAGCATTTTGGACATATCATCTGAGATGACAAAAGCAAAGTTATGTGAAATAGATGTTTAGCAAAATAATAATAATAAAAATTCAAATGCAATTCAAAGTTTAAGTCATAATCTTATCATTTCTAACATAGAGACACCCAACTGCTATTGTTCCAACTATAAGTGCTTCTACAGAGAATATCTTTTCTGCCCAGGTTTTGTACAAGTAATGGGATTCCCTTTTTTCTCATTGAACATATTTTTGGTCTATGTAGCAATGAGGTATGTGTAAACTACTTTCTATATGAGAGACATAACTTATATTTTTTTTTCCCTTTCTTTTGGAAGAAATGAATGCTGTCTTAATATGTATTTACATGTGTAAGCCATTCTTTATGTTGCTTTTGATAGGAGGTAGTTAGAATTACATGGTGGTAAATAAATACACATGACAGTAATTCTGAATGAACATTTTTTTTTCTGAAGAGATAATTATTTACGGGCAGAATAAATTTCATTCTTTTCCACATTTGATAGTGATTGTTCTCAAATGTAAAGAATCATTTTATTTCATGATACATCTCTATAGATCAATTTATTTTCTCATCTATATGTAATGATGACTGTATCCCTTGTGATACATGAATAGCTCTCGTTGACACAGAATTTTGTGCAGAAATTTACCTGAATGTCTTCATATACCATGCCTCCATATTTAACTATAACTAGTTTACAACCTTACTTCAGTTGGTTGGAGAGATTGAAAACATCAGTATTCTATAACCCATTATTATTCTCTTTAGCACTTTATCATTAAACAAAATTGTTTCACAACTTGCCATTTTTTCAAAAGTTTAGTAGTTACCTTGAAACTTATTACACTGCAATATTTATTCCAATAACTACTTGTTGATTCTCTGCATGCATGCATCACTATTTACTATTTTCCAGATATTTCAATCTTTCCTTTTACTGGAATTATTATAAAAGATTCTTATATGAATAAATTGGCACACTTGTGGGAGTATTTTAATAGGATAGATGTTTGAAGGTAGAATCTCTAGGTCACAGCCTATAAGCATTTAACAGAGGTACATATTATATATGAATTTCTACTAATTCATATTTCTTGCACTTATGTATGAGAGCAACGCTTCCTATATTCACAATAATTTTGGACATTGTAACTACACAAATATTGGCCAATCTGAACAAGAAATATGTTTTCTCATTGCAATATATTTTTATAGGAGGGGTCGCTATGAGTCGGGGCTGACTCGACGGCACGTGACAACAACAACAACATGGGATCTTAAGTCACTGTATAACTTGTTTAGTATTTCTATATTCACAAGATGTCCACTTTTTTTTTGTTTGTTTGTTTTTTTGTTTTTGCTAAATATTCACAAGATGTCCACTTTTTTTTTGTTTGTTTGTTTTTTTGTTTTTGCTAAATGACTCATAGGAGTACCAGACTTCCGAATTTCACTTCTCTTCTACAGATCCTTGCTTAAGATTACCAAAACAAACTTTATTGTAATGCTCAACTAACCACTTTCTTCCCTCAATAATTCTGTTTCTGTCAATACTATCTTCATTATATTGATACTTTGGCTCAGTAATTTTGTTTTCACCTTTAGTTCTCTTATCTAACCACAAGCATCCAATAAAAGAATTGTAACTGATCTTCCCTTCAAAGTTCCCTTTTCATATTTCACTTCTTTTTCATTTCATATTCCAAGCTCAAAGAATTTCCACAAATCATCACAATTATCTTATTCCTGTACTATTTTATTTCATACATATGACTGCAAATTAATTTCTGCAAATAATATTGCCCTTTCCATAACCAGGAAAGGTACCGTATTGTCACTAAATATTTCTTGACTTTCTGCTTAAATTTTCAGTGACCCTGCATTACTAAAAGTCTATAGATAAAATTTTCTAAGATGGCAATTACATTACTCTACTATTTTGTCCTTTCTTCTACATCTATGCCCACATATGAGTTCTACTTTGCTCACCATCATTTGGTACATACATAATAATGTCTCTGCATCCTAGAAAGTCCACTTATTTTCTATTTATCCAAATGTTATCCATTCTTAATAAAAAAATTGGTTTCTATGAAATGTTCAAGCTCTTCATGATTTGTGCCTAATTTACAATGCTTGGGTAATCTGACTCATGTATCAAGTGTCTGCTACTTTATATTGTGGTTATGTGTCTACATGGTTGGTTAAGGAGCCCTTGTAATGCAATGTTTAAGGGTCTGGCTGCTAACTGAAAGGTCAGCAGTTTAAATCTACCTGTCACACCATGGTAGGAAGATGTGGTAAACTGCTTCCCTAAAGATTATGGTCTTGAGAATGCTATGGGACAGTTTGATTATGTCATATAGGGTTGCTGTGAATTTCAATCTAATCAATAGCAATGGGAGGTTTTTTTTTTTTTTTTTAATTTTATAAATTATCTTCTCAGTTAGACCATACTTATAAGTGTCTGAATTATGTCTTTGTTTTGTACAGTACCTCTTAAAATTCTACAGCAGCATGACATAATAAAATATTGGAACAACAGATATGCTTTACATCCCTGGATCTTAAAATATTATCTTTGGAGAATTCTCACCACACACCTTTCTAGCCTCATTTTCTTACATTCCAATCTCTACATATTCTACTCACATTTTCTGTTGTCGATCCAGCCATCTGGTCTCATTCTCCTACCTTGTATATAATTGTTCTATGTTCCTTATGAAAATCTACAAGATTCAGACTGTAAAACATGTGACTTTCCATTTTGGATTTCATGTCAAGATTTTTTGTATGTCGAGTTTCCACTCCACCAAGTAGTGGAAAACTTAACTGTACCAATTCAAATCAAATTCCATCAATTCAAAATTTTCTACATTAGTAAATGTCTCATTTCTTTCTTTCTCCCTATTACTGCTGCTATGTTTTAGTGTAATATGTAATAGTAAGTATTTTAGTAAGACTTCTGGTCCTGTGGTGATTATGTAGCTACATTGCTGAAACCATGATTCTTGTATAATTTTCTCACTTATATTGGTATTGATCAAGATGTCTACATTTGTACCTGAAGCTATGGTCCAAACTTTTGCGAACTTTGGTCCTGACTCAAGTCTTCTATGTTCTCGGACTTTTAGTGCCATAATTATGCTACTCTGAACAAGTCCTTTAATGTTATTGAAATATTTCAAGCTCACGGTGTTGCTGTTTCAGTCACCTCTGCTAGTATCCCATGAGTTTATGTCTACTATGCTTTCTTGTACCTATGTCTTCCTGTGCTGTTTTACACTTATCCTAAAGCTAAGTTCCACATCAATACTATTATCCTTCTTGCAGTTCCTTCCACTTCCTATTTTGGATTATTTTTAATACACCAAACATGTCGCTTTTTTAATTCTTATAGCTTGTTTCTTCTAAATTGAATTGCCTATGAAATAGGTTTGAGTAATATCGCACATCCATTGACAACCCCAAATTAGAGACTAAAGACAGCTCAGGGGAAAACCTGAACATCAAGATATGTGAGAAAAGTTTGCAGCAGAATTCCAGAATACATGCATTAGAGATTCCAGAATACATGTATTAGCAATAGTATTGTTGTTTCCCCAGTTTCTACTATACAAGTTAACTCTTCCCCAACATGTTTTAAATGCAATTTGTATTGAAGTATACAAAGATATAATTATGGAAATTATCTAACAATATCATTAATATCCAAACCCTCCTTGGGTTTCCAAGGCAGTATCACTATGTAAGTAGACTACTCAACCTTCCTTCCAAGGAGTGGCTGGTGGCTTTGAACCACCAGCCTTCTGGTTAGCAGTCAAATGCCTTAGGCACTATGCTACCAGAGCTTCTATCATTAATATTGCATGCAAATAAAATCTTACTAAAGATAATACATAATCAGTTGCAATGTTACATTGACAAAGAACTTCCAGAGGTGCAAGCCGGATTCAAAAGAGGATATAGAATAAGGCATATAATTGCTGATGTCAGATGGGCCTTGGCTCAAAGCAAAGAATACCAAAAGATGTTTACTTATGTTTTATTGACTATGCAAAAGCATTTGGTTGTGTGGATCATAACAAATTGTGGAAAATATTGAGAAAAATGGAAATTCCAGAACATTTAATTGTACTCATGAGGAACCTGTACTTGACCAGGAGGCTATCATTCAAACAGAACAAGGGGACACTGCATGGTTTAAATTCAAGAAAGGAATGTGTCAGGGTTGTATCCTTTCACCATACTTATTCAATCTGTATGCTGAGTAAGTAATATGTGAAGCTGGACTATATGAAAAAGAACATGGCATCAAGATTGGAGGAAGAATCATTAACAACCTGTGATATGCTGATGACACTTTTGCTTGCTGAAAGTGAGGATGGCTTGAAGGATTTACCAATGAAGATTGAAGAATAAAGTCTGCAGTATGGATTACATCTCGATGTAAAGAAAACAAAATTTCTCACAACAGGACCTATAAGCAGCATCATGATAAATGGAGAAAAGACTGAAGTTGTCAAAGACTTCACATTTCTTCGTTCTATAATCCACACCGATGGAAGCAGCAGTCAGGACATCAGATGACGGATAGCACTGGGCAAGTTGGCTGCAAAACACTTCTTTCTAGTACTGAGGAGCAAAGATATCTTCTTGAGGACCAGGGTGCACCTGAGACAAGCAATAATATTTTTAATTGTCTCATATTCATGCAAGAGCTAGACAATGAATAAGGAAGACCAAAGAAGAATTGATGCTTTTGAGTTGTGGTGCTGGTGAAAAATGCTGAAAGTACCATGGACTCCTAAAAGAACTAATAAATCTGTCCTGGAGAAAGTGAAGCCAGAAGGCTCCTTGAAAGCAATTATGGCCAAACTTTGTCCCACTTACTTTAGTCATGTTATCAGAAAGCACCATTCCATGGAGAAGGATGTCATGCTTGGTAGGGTGGAGGGTCGACGAAAGAGGGGGAGGCCTTCAACGAGATGGATTGATACAGTGGCTGCTTCGATGGCCTCGAGTATAGCAAGGATCGCAGAGCTGCACAGGATCTGGCAGCGTTTCCTTGTGCTGTTCTTAGGGGTTGCTATGAGGCTGAGGCAACTGGACGGGACCTAATAACAGCTTTGAATTATAATATAAATGCAGTATGGTTTTTCCATATTCCTAAGGAATGTTGATGGGATCTAGATTTGAACTGCATTGAATGTATAGATTGCTTTGGGTACAACTGGCATTTTTACAATGTTCAATCTTCCTATCTATGAGCATGGGATGTTCTTCCATTTCTGTAGATCTCTTATGGTTTCTTGAAGTAGTTTTTTATAGTTTCTCTGTACAGGTCTTTTGTGTCCCTGGTAAGATTTATTCCCAAGTATTTATTTTTTTGGTAGCTATTGTAAAGGATATTGATTTCCTTATTTCTTTTTCAGCAATCTCTTTGCTGGTGTAGAGGAATCCAACTGATTTTTGGATGTTGATCTTATATTCTGCCGCTATGCTAAATCTCTCGATTAGTTCCAGTAGATTTTTGACTGAGTCTTTTGGGTTTTCTAGGTATAGGATCACATCATCAGCAAATAGGGACAGTTTGACTTCTTCCTTACCAATTTGGATGCCTTTGATTTCCCTTTCTTGCCTTATGGCCCTGGCTGGGACTGCCAGTACAATGTTGAATAGAAGTGGTGATAG
>NW_006921642.1:11934748-11942190 GCF_000298275.1 Orycteropus afer afer
ATTTTCACGCAAATTCTTCTGCTAGTTGGGGTTTAGTCCACTTCTATATCCTCCCCTTCAAGGCTCAGGGGTCCAAGATTATCTTCTGTGTCTGTGTTAGTTGGTTTCCTTTTTCTTTGTTGAAACGGAGAGATGATGTCCAGCTTTTAAGTTTACATCCTCCAAGACAAATTTGTTCATTCTTTTAGTAATCATGGTACACTGGATATTCTTCACCAACCCCACAATTCAAATACATAAATTTTTCTTCAATTTTCCTTATTCATTGCTCAGCTCTCACATGCATATGTGGCTACTGAAAATACCATAGCTTGGTATGTAACGTCTTTGCTCTTCAACACTTTAAAGAGATCTTATGTAGCAGATTGTTCAATGCAATAAATGATTTGATTTATTGACTTCTTCTTCCATGGATGTTGATTGTAGATCCAAGTAAAATTAAATCTTTAACTACTTCAATTTTTTCTTCATTTACTGTGCTTCAAGTCTTCTTCACTTTCACCAAGGTGGTATCATCTGCATATAGCAGATTGTTAATGTGCCTTCCTCTAATCCAGCTGTATAAATATACCACATAATTGATTTATTCATTTTACTTTTGATGGACTTTTAGAATGTTCTCAAATTTTGGCATTTGGGAATGGAGATGCTATGAATATTTTTTGTTTATTGTTTATTTTGTTGTTGAGAATATACACAGCAAAATACATATTAATTCAATAGCTTCTACTTGTACTATTCAGTGATGCTGATTACATTCTTTGAGTTGTGCAGCCATTATTGAATTGTTCCTTTCCTAAGCTTCTCTCTCCCCAATAACATAAACTCACTGTTCCTAAGATTCCTATCTAAACTTTTGAGTTGTTGTTGTCAATTTGTTCTCATATTATAGCTCTTAAAGTAGCATAATGCTCAAGGCAGACATTTTTTTCACAAGTTAGGCTGAACTATGCTTTTAAGAACATTTAAGGTGATAGTTTTGGTTTAAGGTTTAATATTTATTTCAGGGCAATAGTTTCAGGGATTCCTCCAGCCCCCATGGCTCAAGAAAGTCCACAGACCATGACAATTTAAATTATGTTCTCCATATTCTCCCTTTTAATCAGAATTCCTCTATAAAAATCTTGATCAAAAGGTTTCTATGAAAATTCTTAAAGATACTTCTGAAGCATATATATAAACTTTTCTGTTAGGCATGTAACTAGAAATGATAGTCCTGGATCAGAGCATATCCACTTGATACTGACAACACTTTTACAAAGTTTCTTATCTTCTCGGTCTCTTGCCCAAGTGGCTTATTTAGTAAATACCTGAAAGAAGGAGTTTGCTAAATCTGGAGCTCCTTTTGTGCATCTCTTTGACCACCAGGTTATTTACATCTCAATTTCTATCTGCCTTGATTTCTCCCTACTGTCTATTTCCCCCTTCTCTTCATACCTATTAGATTACCAAATGCTCTGCTGGTGGTTCTTCATTTTAGCATCAACTCTACTTGCATTATTAATTTCTCATCCTGTAAACAAACAAACAAATAAATAAATAATGCATGCTTTAGAAGAAATGCAGCTTGAAGAATGTCGGTCCACTTCTCAGAGATCTCCATTAGCATCTTGGTGAATGAAGTCCTTTCTGAATTCACACCTCTCTCATATCTTCAATTGACTTCTGACAGATATCTCATCATATTCCTCCCTAATATTTTTTTTGTGAAAATTCCTAAAACCTTTCCAGTTCAGGTTCTTTGGGGAAGATTATTGATAGTTCCAGGTTTCTGCACTTGAGGGAACTGAAATATTTTCACAACAGGAGGTATAATAATGTCCTTGATAGGAATGAATTATAGGAGAGAATTCCTATACTGAAGAGCACTTCTACCAAAAAAAGAAAAAGAAAAAAGAAAAAAAGTTGGAGATTTTGAGGCTCTTTTCCAAGATGAGCTATAGTAATGATTATGACTATGTATACTTGTCTCTACATTCAAACATTTTGAATGAAGGAACATTGAAAAACTATTCCAACTCTTTGTTAGACTCTAAAGGTGGATTGCTCTCAGTTCCAATTACACTATGACTTACAATTTCCATAGCTTTGGTACTACTAGAATTAAACATTATCTTTGAAAATGTCATCCATAAAAGGAGTTCATGTTACTTATCGATTATATTATCCAAGTCAATAGCAATGTCAGAACAGAAATAAAATTCAAACCAATCTATAAGTAGTGCTTGAATGATGGGAAGAAGGTGAGAGATTAACAAGCAAAGTGAGAGGAAGTTGAAATGAAAGGGACAAGAACTCAATAAACATTTTCTTTTATACTATAAACATGGTTTACTTGTGAAAAAAGGGAGATCTTCTCTAATTACTGGACACATTATTTTTAAATATTTATTCAACAAATATTTCATATGCAATTACTATATGCTAGGATTTCTTTTTACATAAATAGTATTCAAATACATTAAATTTGATGATCATATAGGTTTGTGAAATCCAGATTCTATGTAAATATTTATGTATTTCATGATATTTACAAATTTTGAAGTCTTAATAAAAGCTTTTTTTTAAATTGTTCCCCAGAAGAAATATTAAAATAATAATATAATTACAAAAATATAAAGTGCTGAGGGTGGGGTGGAGTAGAATTCAATCTCATACTTCCCACCGAGTTTACCACTTGTCTAGCAATTATTCTAAGTGCTTCCCCACCACTGAGACTGAGAAAGGAAGTTGCTCTTACTGACACTTCTGTTTTGTATGTTTCTATTTTATCCAATCTATTCCTGTAAATAACTTTTCCAAGAACCTTAAATACTCATTTCAAAAGCACTTTTTAAAGCAAAGTACCACTCAACTTTCCTTTTTAGAACTTAGTATTTCAACTGCCAAAATTTCATAAAAGATGGAACAGACCTCCTGAGGAAACAGAAAAAATAAAATAAAAAAAAAGTAGAACTATTACCCAAAGTTATGTTCAGGTACTATGGCCTACTTTCTCTTCTAATGCTTGCAATACATTGTTTTAGTTAATCCATAGATACTTGAATGAAAGTGTAAATTAGCTGGGAACAAAATGCCCTCAGTTTTGGGTAGATAAATATAGATACCTAAGATTTATAATCAAACTGCCTCATAAATATGGGTTTCCCATATTTTTAAAATGAGTTTACAAAACATCAAGACTTTTGGATGGCATTTGAGAGAATAACAGTTTATGCCAGAAGTAAGATTAGTTCCAAGCCATTGAATAGATTTAATTAAATCAAAACTGTGGAAAAATAGTATGTGCCTAGAAACCTAGATAATTGAGTCTAGTTCCAGTTCTGACCCAAGCTATTCTTTTCCAAGGGGAGGCAACATCATAAAGAGTTAGGATCCATGGTCTTCTGAAAAGCCTTTCAGATTTACCATTCTATCACTTGTTGCCTGCCTGCTGTAAAATTGGCCTTCACCTAAGCACTCAAACTAGATCTTTGCAACAAGATTATGTCTGGCTTTTTCTTCAGATATTTTCATTATTCTCCATACTCTTTTTTCCCAGGCCCCATCTTGCATATGATTGCCCAATCCATCACATATCAATTATTTGCTTCTGTAACTATGATACCTATCACATCAAATACAAATTGATGCTTGACTTTGAATATCTTGAATTGCCTAATCCTATCCTGTCATTCCAAATCCATATTACACAAGTCCCCACAATGTAGCTTTTATTTCCCTCTCTCTTGTTTTTTCACTTTTCCTCTTTGCCCTCATCTCTGTCTCACATATCCATTACTTTATTGTTCACAATTAGACTACATGCCCCCTTACCTTCCTGATATTAAAAGAGAATAATCATTTCAGTGGCTACCTCTGATCATTTTAGACCAAGTTTTTTTTTTTTTTTCCTTAACTCCTTTTCAAGTATGACAGAATGTTTGAAAATTTCATCCCCCTCAAATAGACTGTAATCTCTTTCAAAGCTGGGACAGAGTCATAAACCATGTAGCATATGTGTGGTTTGCCACATCAAGCCTCTGAATAAATGCTTTTCAAATTATTTACTTATTTATATGATACAGATATCCTATTTAATAAAAATAAAGAATAAAGTTTCTTGGAGCAAGAATCTTCAATGATAGAGAATATATGCCACAATGTAATATCTGATCAAATTGAAAATATTCTAAAGGGCCAAGAATCAGTTAATGGAGTTGCTTGCACCAACAATGTATGAAAGACTAAGGAGAGATATAAGGGGATGTTTTGGAAAGATTAGTTTTCTGTATGTCCAGCCCCTCCAAGGTGTATGATTAGGTGGATTTTATATCTCATAATTCAGGCCATGTGTGTGAGGCTTCAGTTGGATTATTTGTAAAGTTTAAAACCTGTTGCCTGTGGTCGAGGACATAACGAGACAGTGTACTTCTACCTGAAAATATCAAAGGCAAATGAAAGACAGTCACATACAACGGTGGGCATGAAGAAAATGTTACTGTTGCACTGATACTGGTTTATTTCATCATCCATGCCAGGACACAGAATGTGTGGTCCTTGTCATCCAGAGAAAGGCCCAGAATTGTTGTTGTTGTTATGTGCCCTCGAGTAAGACCTGACTCATAGCCATCACTCCTTGAGTTTCTGAGGTGGTATCACTACAGAAGTAGATTCCCCAACCTTCCTTCTCAAGAGTGGCTGGTTGATTTGAACCACCAGCTTTCTGGTTAGCTGTCAAGAGCCTTAGGCACTATGCTACCAGAGCTCCCAACCCAGAATAAAGTCGTCTTAAATTCTGTTTAATAGGACTACCTAATAAGTGGAGCATTCCTCAACACAGACAAGCTGAGGCACCAAAAGATCCTTAGAGACTGAGAAGGAAACATGATGATGGGTCAGAGAATCATGTGCGGATGGTGTCAAGGACTTCAGATGAGATAGCCCTGGCAAGGGAAATCAGGTATCTATAGGCCTCCCAAGAACCCCACCAGAAGAAGAGACAGCTATATACATCAGCCACTGCCAGGAACATAAAGGCCAGCTTTTCACATTTCTATTCGTAAAGTAAGCAATTTCTTGTTCCCGTTTTCTCTGCTTCAGGAAAACCCCTCAACATTTAAGTAATTAGGAACAATGAGTGAAGACGGATATGCAGTATAGAAAGATGTAGTCAATCACAGTTCTTTCCTAAGCTTCAGGTAACTTGCTCATATGAATTTTTAGTAGAGGAAGTAGAATACTTTCAACTTCAAAAGCATTATAAGTTTTGTTATTTCATAGGAATGGATACTCAAAACACCAGTTTGAGACTTTTGTCACAAAGGAACCAAAGGAATTTCTGCCAAGTAAGGGTTAGAGAAAAGTGAAGAGAATGTCTGAAATTTGATCAAAAGACATAGGAAGAACCCTGAACACTGTACAAATCTTAAAGGTAGAAGGAGCCTACAACTGAAATTGGTTTTAGCTCCTGATTCAAGTTTGTTCAAAACACTGGTTGCAATATTCCAGAGGGGCCAGAAGATGTGGCACCAGAACGTTTAAAATAGATGCTAGAATTAAGAATTCCTCAGAACATAGGGATTTTTACTTAAACTTGTAGATTTGTAGAGATAGTAGACAAAAGGTTCTCTACACAGGAAAGTGAAAAATGACTAATGATCATTTGTTAGGTAAATTGAGGGAAGTTGGTCTAACTGGAGATATGAATGTATATTGCATGTCAGTTCTTAACTACTAGGATGAAATCTTTAATTTCACAAGCCAATAAAAGCCTTTTGATATTTTCAACAGTAGATCACTTTGATTTAATGTTATACTTTTTGCAGAACTCTAGAGATATAAACATATTTTTCTCTCTTCTCTCTCTGCACAAACACACACACACACGTTATTATGCAATAGTTTGAATTATCCTACTATTTAATTTAAATGCATCAACTTGCATATTTTAGATTTATTTCCATTTTGTATTTCCTTAAAGAAACGACATTCTAAAAATGATCAAATATTTGAACATAAGAAACAACTATTCCTTATGACTTTCTTTCTTTAACTAAATAAATCAAAATTTTAATGGAAAACTGGCATTAGTAAAAAAGTAGGTGCAGTTGAATAATAAAGAAAACATGAAGGAGAACATGAAGCAAAGGATGGAGGCTGGTGACAGAAAACTTATGAGCAGCTTGAATAATGCTATCTGACATATTTTATTCAGTTGCTACCATGCCTTTGTACATAAAAGGCAATGTAATTCCATTAGTGCTGTGAACATCTTCTTCACTGGTTCTTCTCTTTTGTACCACTTCCATCTACCCTCAGGGAGCTCTGGTGCCATGGTGCCTAAGCCATTTGACTGCTATCCAGAAGTCTGGAGGTTCAAACCCATCAGACACTCCTGGGAAGGAAGGTTGGTCAATCTACTTCCATAGTGATAATGCCTTGGAAACACAAGGAGGGTTTGCTATGAGTCAGTTCTCACCCGTCGGCAGGGAGTTTGGTCTTAGTTTGGTTTTACCTATCCTCATGTTTCCCACTGTGACTAGAATATTTCACATGTTACTTAGGTATTGCCACTCCCACATCTCCCACTGCTTATGAACCACTAATTCCTTTTGATTTTCCCATGATTAAGGTCAACTATTTTGAAATGGCATTCAAGGTTCTTCATGAATTAGCCTGACAGTTTCCCTAACCTCATCTCTGACCATTTTTCTATATATACACTATATTCCAGTCAGGAGTAAAACTACAAGAACTAGTTTTCTAGTCAGAAGTAAAACTAGATAGATCATGAATAACTCCAGGTCATTGGTAAAACAAACCGTTTAGAGATGGATTCATTGTGGTTGCTTTCAACAGGAATGTGAAAGCTTGTCTTCTTATCAAGACTTATTGATAATCAGCTAAACAATAATTAATGCTAATTATCTGTTCTGGTAGCATAGTGCCTTAGGCTCTTGACTACTAACCAGAAGGCTAGTGGTTCAAACCCAGCAGCCACTCCTCAGATGGAAGATGGGGCAATCTACTTCTGTAGTGATACTGTCTCAGAAACCCAAGGAGGGGTCACTATGAGTCAACTCGACGGCACATAACAACAACAACAAATTGTATGTTCTAGAGGAGCTCTGGTGGCGTGATGCCTAAGGCACTTGACTGCTAACCATAAGTCTGGCAGTTCAAGCCTACCAGCCACTCCTTGGAAAGAAGATTGGGCAATCTACTTCCGTAGTGATCTTGCCTCAGAAACCCAAGGAACAGTCACTATGAGTCAGATAGGACTGGACAGCAGTGAGCTTGCTTTTTTGGTTTTGTCTGTTCTACAGGAGTAAAGAAATTTCAGATCATAGCTCCAAATCATGGTGAAATTGACTTTTTAACCCTAAATTTACTTAGAGAGGGAGTTCTGGTGGCACAGTGCCTAAGGGATTTGACTGCTAACCAGAAGGCTGGTGGTTTAA
>NW_006921642.1:11944635-11959397 GCF_000298275.1 Orycteropus afer afer
GATTAGAATTGCTCCATAGGGTTTCCAAGGGTGTAAACCAAAGCAGACTGCCTCATCTTTCTCTTGTGGATCACCTGGTGAGTTCAAACCAGCAACCTTTTTGGTTAATAGCAGAATGCATTACCTACTGTACCAACAGAGCTGCTTTGGCAAAAAATAAAGATATAAAAATGAACCAAGTGTAATTTCCAGAACTTAAAAGCATAATATCCAAGTATATATATTTGATGGGATGAAAAACAAAACAAAAAAAAAGCTCAAAGAACTTTGATACTTCGCAATCACCACTAACTGAAATGAAATTCAGGTACATTAAAGTATGACTGTAAGAAAATAACAAGCTCTCCATGATCTTTCTGAGAATATCAGACTGTGTAAAGTACATATTATTTGTGTCACAGAAGGAGATATAGAAACAAAAACTAATTACCTAAATATATTATAATGTGATGAATCCAATAAAGCCATTAATCAAAAAGCTTAGCAAATTGATTAAGATAGAAAAGATTCATCATAAATTTCTGAAAACTCAAGATGAAGAGAAAAAGTTAAAAATAGTTAGAGAAGATACATTCTGAATTGTGAAACAAAATAATAAACACTGATTAATTTTCAGAAATAAGAAAAGCCACAAAAAAAGTATCTATAATACAATAAAATACAATTAACATATAAGTATATATGCAAAAAATATTCCTCAAAATAAAGTAAAATTAAAGACATTTAAAGAAAACACACAGCTGAATTTATCTCCAGAGACATATGTTATAATAAAGGTACAAATAAGGTTGTCAGTCTGCAAAAAAATGTTACTACAGGGAATTTGGTTAGACAAAGATAAAGGAAGTGTATCAGCACTGATGAATATGTGAAGAAAAAAAATGTATTCTCAGTTTTAGTATTTTTAAAGATATTTTAATTTTCAAAGCAAAAGTGATAATATATTGAAGATATTAAAACATATGTATAGAAAAATGCAAGTCAAAAAGTACATTATATAAAGACAAAGGACACAACAGATGGGAGGAAACAGAAATATACTATTGTAAGGTTTGTATATTACAGTGTTATAAATGTATTTTAATTTAGACTCTCTAAGTTAAAAATAAGGAATGATGATGGCACAAACAATTAAGCACTGGACTACTCTCAGAAATGTGGCTGGTTAGAACCCACCCAGAGTCTCTGTGTGAGAGAGCCCCAGCAATCTTGTTTTCATAAAGATTGTAGCCAAGAAAATCCTATAAAGTTCTACTCTGTCACATGGAGTCTCTTGAGTTGAAATCTACTTAATATCAATTAACAACAAGATGTTAAAGGTGTATAGTACAAGCCCTAAAACAATCAATAAAAGGTAAAAATAAGGTGAATAGTTATTCAACCAAAGAAGAGATAAAGAATTCTAAAATAGGCTAATTAATTCCAAAGAGACAGGAGAAAATGGGGAGAACAAATAACTGATGACACTAACAGAGAATGAGTATCAAAATGATTTGCTTAATGCTAAAGATATGAACAATTATATTAAATATGAATTGTCTAAATACACAGTTATCAAACTGAACTATGGAAATAAGTCCATCTACATGCTGTGTACTAGAAATATGTAACTTAAAAGGTAAAAAGGTCTAAATTAAACTCTCTAAGCTTCGATTTAAAGAAGCTGGAATAAAAAAAAGATGCATTAAACCTAAAGTTAAGTAGAATTAAAATAGAAGTAGGTAGGAAAGCAGAAATAAGTAAAAGTAACAGAAATCAATGATACAGAAAGCAGTCAAACCATAGAGAACATTAATGAAACAACTAGATCATTCTTTGAAAAGAAAAATTAATTTGATAAGCTTCAGACTGATCAAATAAAAGATAAATTGAAAAAATATATCAAGCATGAGTTACTTCATAGTAGCACATACATATATTAAATAATTAATATGAAAATATAATGAACAATATTGTTGTTGTTGTTGTTAGGTGCCGTCAAGTCATTTCCTACTCATAGCGACCCCATGCACAGCAGAACAAAACACTGCCGGATCCCATGCCAGCTCCATGATCCCTGCTATATTTGAGCCCATCATCACAGCCACCATGTCAATCCAGAGACCAGGACAGAGGAGCAGTCAGCCTCAGGGGTCCAGGTGAGGAAAGAAAACCCAGACATGCCCAAAGCAGCAGGATGGGAGAGCGGGAGAAAGGATATTAAAAGCCAGGAACCCAGACAGAGGAGCAGTCAGCCACAGGGATCCAGGTGAAGAAAGAGAACTCAGGCATTCGCAAAGCAGCAGGACAGGAGACTGGGAGAAAAGGGATTAAATGGCCCAGGAACCCGGACAGAGGAGTCAGCCGCAGGGACCCAGGGAAGGGTGGTATGAGAGGTTTCCAACAGGGAGACAAACTTGTCTGTCAGTTTGTCCAACCATGGTGACATGTTGTGAGTTTTGGGGCTGGTGTTTCAAACCCAGGGGGACACACATGGTGCACAGGTTTCAGCCCAGCTTACAGACTGAGATAGACTAGGAAGAAGGAAGAGCCTGTCACTTCTCAATGAATTGACCAGGGAAAACCTTATGAACAATATTATATGAATAAATTTAAAAATTTATGAAATAGACAAATTTCTGAAATATACAAATTATGAAAACTAGCACAAGATGAATGTAAAAATTCAATTGATATTTGGGATGTAAAAAATAAATAAATAAAACCAAAACAGGAAAAAAAAAATAAAACTAAATACTTTGAAAACCAAATTTTAAAACGTTGGGAATATTGTTGTTGTTGTTATGTGCCGTCAAGTCAGCCCTGACTCATAGTGACCTCTCCTTGGGTTTCTGAGGCAGTATTAGCTTTACAGATTTGACTACTGTAAACACAGTGATGCCAAAAAGTATGTTTAAATATATTGTGATTTTAATTTTGTTTTGTTTTGTAGAGAATCTAAATTCCACTTGAGTTTAACTTGTTATTTTATACAGAGTAATAAATCTTATTCTCACCATTCATCCATCTAGAATTATTATTTATACCATTGAATTTATTTTGTAAGAAATTTTTTCTTTTAATTTTCACTTTTGAAAATAAAATGAAAAGCATCAGAAAATACTCCAAGACAATTTTGCATAAATTACCCTCTATAAACAAACATAAAACTTTCAATTACATTTTAGTTAAAGCTATCCAGTTATATGCTCTATATAAAATTTAATTCATAGCTAAAATAATTCAATGCCTAAATATTTTGTGCTTTGCTTTATTCACTAATGCTAAAAGAAAGTCCCTCTGTACATTATTTTAAATACTTTGTAGATACAATCACAATAGTTGCAAGTACAGTCTCACATTTAACATTGATATAATGTACTTGACTGTTTCTATTGTTTCTTATTTTTAGATCATTTCTAAAGTTTTGGTTTAAAGATAATATAGGGGCAATTCTTCATTCTTAAAAAGTCATGAAATTGACAGATTAGGAGCTCTGGTAGCATAGTGCCTAAGGCACTTGACTGCTAACCAGAAGGCTGGTGGTTCAAACCTACCAGCCACTCCTCAGAAGGAAGATGGGGCGATTTACTTCTGTAGTGATAATGCCTCGGAAACCCAAGGAGGGGTCGCTATGAGTCGGCTCCAACTCAACGGCACATAACAACAACAACATTAACAGATTGATTTTTGAAAAGTGTGCCCAAAGAGTTACATACTCAAAAATATGAGTATGTTACCCTTTTGATGTCTATCACCCTGTCTAGCCCTGGTCATCATTACCTACTTTTAATGACAGCACTGTACTCAGAGAGATAATTTATGATTTTTCTTCAATCATTTATTCAAGCAGAACTTTAAATTTATTGTCATGGGTCAAATACTATTCAAGATGCTAGTGATATACTTGTGTCAAAGAGAGAAGATATTTCTTTCTTAGTGAGTTGCACTTTTAGTGGATTGAGAGAAGTGTATAATAAATCAAATTTTTTGAAAATGGAAAGGAACTGATAAAAAACAGGGAAAGAAAGGAAGAGGAGAGAAAAGAAAGAAGGGAAGAAGGAAGGAAGAAAACAGGAAAGATAAATAAAAGATAAGAAAGGAAATGAAGAAGGGAAGTCCAATAGTGATTGATAAAGTTATGCAAACTTATAATGTATATGAACATCTATTCGGCTTATTTAGGAGGTAGTGATCACAAATGTGTGACTAATTAATGGAACTCTGGTTCAAGTATAAAGATAGGGCTATGCACTTATCCAACGTGTTACTAAATAATAGTTCAACACTGAGTATTTCCATACCAAAAATAAAAAAGTGAAGTATCAGTGACTTGAGAGCTCCAAGATTCATTCTAGACCAAAATCCATGTCTACAATGATGAACTAGCTCTTGATGAAATAGATCCATAGCTTATTCCAGTGGCATACTCTAAATGATATCAGGTAGGTAAGGCTCCTCATTTTTCTACGTTTTAGGGATAATCTGCTTACAATCAGCAATCAGTGATGGAGGATTCTTATGACATCTATCTTGTTTTACATCTTCAAGAACATGAGTCACATAAATCTATCATCTTGTCAACACAGATTGGAATAGTAATACAAATATTAACTCATGAAAAAATCAGTTAGTCAGGAAGAAGCTAATTGCATTAACTTTTGAAAGATATTAAGAAGAAAAAAAGTATTAGATCAATAACTTTATTTCCCACAGATTCAAATAAGAGAAGCACTTAAAAAAATTATACCTGGGCTTCCAATTTTATGAGAGGGTCTTAGAGTCTACTCATAAAGATAACTGAACATGATCCAAATAACTTTGTTATCTTCTCACAATTTATCACCGAACCTATGATAATTCAAATGGAGTGTCAATTCAAATATCTCAATTAGGGAAGACAGGATAACAAGAAACATAATAAACCTACAATTGATAAGTTGGTGCAAAAAGCATTCATTTTTCAATACTCTTCTGAAAGGGCCAATAAGTAATATTGTTCCTTTCATTTATATGCCAACTAATTCTGATTGTGTTAAAAATATTATTTATCTGAAAAATTTTTCTTTGAATGTTTTCTTTATAGTAATTGCTAATTTTTCAATTGCCATGAAATTTTCCAAATTGAGGGTAAGCAGAGCATTATATTTGCACAGTTGTCTGCAAAACAATATATATTTTTTAATTAATGAAATATTAAGATAATGATTCTTTTTCTTCCTTGGGATTCTCACTTGCTTAGAAATAGTGTGCTTTTTTTTTTTTTTTTTTCCTTCCCAAACTGAATGGTGGCTTTTACAGAACAATGAGACAGCTGATTCAGTGTGGGAGTCTTTTGTTTTTAAAGAACTCTTTTCTATTGTGAAATTAAATTAGGAAAGTGTGTTCAGTATTAATGCTCTCTCTCATTTCTTAACATGTTCATATTCACATCAGTATAAGAAATGCCCAGTTTGGATTGGTCAGTGACTGTCTCTTAATGAAATATGCATTTATAAATATTATTTTCAAGTTTAAATACAGGAAGTCTAAAGTGGACATTTTGTATGTTTGTTTTTATGTGTGATATTTTACTTCATTATTGAGTGGGTAGTTGACTGCACCATTATTATAAACCAGTTTATCTCAAGCTCAACTAAAAAAGAATGACTCCAATCTTAATATTCAGAATTAATTGATCTAGGTTGGTGTTTCACCTGCTATTGTTAGGCCCACACCTAATATTTGCAAGGCCAGGACAAGAGAACAAATGAAGGACCACATTTAATATTCTAATAATATAAGCTAACAAACTGTCAAATAACATATGTTCTAACACCCTACCTTGGCAAATAAATCTTCATTAGAACCTAGAAGTTCAAGATCAAATTTTGAATTTGAAGAATCCTGGGAGTTGTCCACAAGAACATGACATCATAGAGACAGTCAGACTGGCTCTCTTCTAGAGATTTGCCCCTGCTCTCACTATTCCACTCCCAGCTCTGTCACAAATTGTGACACATGTGTGGAAACCCCAGCCCACAAATGTGTAGAGAGAATAGTTGTTTCTTGACCACACCTTAGGACTTGGAATGTAATCACAACAATCTTTGTGAGGCTGGACTTGGAATAGGGCCTGCACAGGTCCTGAAATTGGGCGTAGGGTCTTTTTGTCAGGGAATTCTGAAAGCCTCGGTACCTGACATACAATATAGAAGAGGAGGAATTCAGGCTTTGGGGGGTTTGTCTCTTTGCCCTCAAGGACTCTCATTTCAAGAGGGCAAGTACAACCTGAGAAGCAGAAGAGCAGGTGTCCAATACCGTTGAAGTGATTCCAATGAGTAGATAGAATCGAGAAGAATGGTTCCTTACTTCTGTCTCCAGGAGCCATAGTGAATTAGGTCTCAATTAAACAACATATTTGTTGACACTACTTAAGAAAGTTGTCCCTAAGCCCAATAAGTGATTATTCCTAACCATCCTGCATAATATGTTATTTTAGTATTATCTGAAAACACATTCAGGGTCTCATTATTTACTAACAATTCTAACCTAAACATCAATCTTAATTTCAGTGCATGAGGACACATGCACAGAGTGTACTATCTCCACCTTTGTCATTCTGTGCTCATGTTGTATTCCTCTCTCTCTTTTTCTCTCTTTCCTGCTCTTTATTTCTGGCTCTTTCTCTAATTGGTGTTCTTTTCCTCTCTTGCTCTGTCACTATTGCACTTCACTTCACTCTCTCTTTCTTTATAGTAAACATGCGCGCACACACATGTATCAGACATTCACATAACCCTCAGGTATAGTGAATAATAGGTAAATGGAAGAAGTAGACATAGCTATGATTTCATCAAGGGTACTCAGAGTTTGATATGTATAAATAGACTTTGCATCTAATTCAGATTGTACCTCCTCACTGAACAGAAATCATAGAAGGGGAATTTTTTCTCTCACTTTCCACATAATTCTCAAAAACAGTAGGAAATAAGTATATTTGAAATGACAATCAATAAAACATGATGGCTCAAATTAAATATTCTTTTGGGTAAACAGATGGCACATGTCATTCACTGTGTACTGAAGGAGAAGAGGAGGAATTATTGAGTGCCATTTAGGGGCAATTAATTGATGAAAAATGACTCCAACAGCAATATTTAAGAGGACAAAAGACAATGACATACCATTAAACAGCTGATATCCTTTCTAAGTAGATTAAAATATTTGATTCAGAAACACCTCTCTTTGATTTCCTTAGTGATTAGGGTAGCTAGATTCATATAAATAAAATGCTGTAGGCCATGGATTTATTATTAAGCATTTACATTCTATTTTAATTTAGAAAGAGTATTTTAATTCATTTTTTTCTTCTAGGTTCTCAATTACTTTACTTCCTTCTTCTTAGGTGTTTATTTTAAAGGATTAAAAAAAAATTACATGTGGTACACTCTACTTCCTATAGTTTATTTTCCCATTTCAAGGATTATGTATGCATACACACAAAACATAGGAAGATATTTACTCTTCTTATATTTATTATCTGAAGTTTTAATCTAAGAGTCGATTATTAATATCAACCTTACACACTTGACTGCTAAGGCATTCGACTGATAACCAGAATGCTGGCTGTTCAAACACACCAGCCACTCTTTCAAAGGAAGATCGGACCATCTACTGCCTCAGAAACCCATGGAGGGGTCGCTAGAAGTCTATGAGTGGAATCTCCTTGATGGCAGTGTTTTCTTTTCTTTTTTTTTATTGACATGTATTATTTTTGCCTTAACTGGCAAAGCATCAATATTATCAATATTATGAAACTAATTATAAATTCTAACTTTGGAATTTTAACATTATTTTGACAGAGATCTATATTGACTATTTCAGAAATATCCTGGATAAATTTTGTTTTTATCACCAAGCTTTTGGGAAAAAAATGAGAGAAAAAAAAGAATATGTGACTTACTTAAGAAGAATATGTGACAAATATAAAGTGTCCCCATCTTAAACTCCAAGCACTTTATATAATTTTAGAATCAGAACTTTGTGAATATAGTAAAGTATAAAATTTTATGTAAAAATTCAGTTTTTTTTTTTTTAATATTATTTCTTAGCAGTAGTCTTTAATAGAATTTAATGGTTCCATTACTTTGCTAAATTTAAATTCCATGAGCTTCAAGGCTTTCCTGGGGAGGGAAGGATAAAATCATATCTAAAATGAGAGGGCGGCATAAACTTTTTATTCACAAAAGGCAATTACAAGGTCAATTTCAGAACTTCCTTTTCAATTCAAATGAAGCTGTGGACTCTGTTTTCTTTTTTGGAACCTTTTAAACAAGAGGATATTATTTCCCATATTTCATTCACCAAGCAGACGATTTAACATCGTTTTCATGGTTAATGTCTCAGCACCTTGATTTACCACAGAAAATATAATAGTCTATAGATCTCCTCTACAACTAACTTTGTGAGCCAAAAAAATACTTGAATAAATGCTTTCAAAGCTAAGGCAGCTGCTTGTCAATTAAGTGAGGCTTTTTATTGGCTCTCCGTTCTTTTCTCAGCACAGATTTTCTTCATTAAAGTTTCTTCCCCCACTCTTTTTCCTGTTTCTGAACATGCTTTTGTTAAAGCAGGAGCAATAAGAGAAAGCCATTACACAAGTCTGATTCATATTCCTTTAAATATGTAACCTTTTGAACATTAAAACACAGGTTCAAATACAAAAGAGTTTCAATTCTCTATTTTTGAATTCTAAAATGAGATATTCCAAGTACTGGTTCTCTCTATAAGATATAGGATATATGGCATGCTCTATAAATAAAATGCAGACATTTAACATGTAGCTGTGTAGGCATGATATCACAGCAAGTACATTTTACTGTAAAACATTTCAACCACTTATGAGGAAAAATAGTTGAACCGTTAAAGGAAAACAAAAGTTTGAAGTCCCCTTCTTTTTTTTTTTTTCTCTTTGTAATTGCAAAAAAGGCAATGAAGGTGGTTAATGAGGTTCCACATATAATAAATTTAGCAAATCTACACCAATGAAAATCACTCAACTAAATATATAACTTTCATTCTTCTTCAAATTAATTGATAATTGTAACAAAGCAGCAAGCAGCTACTAAGAGGGTTATGTGAATGCAGTCACTAGAATCTACACAGGGACACACAGCAGTATGATTCCTTTTATACTTACCCATTAATTCCAGCTGGTTGGTTCTATAGACTAAGATAGGGTCAGGGTGGGGGAGAAAGACTTGTCAAGAATTATAATACTCCCTAAGATGAAAGAAATAGGCAAGTTCAGAAATCAGTCACGGAAATGCCATTGACCAGCACTACACAATATAAACTCCAAGGAGTATTTTCCTGTGCTAGTATCTTTATAATCTCTCTCTGTCTCTATTTTCAATAACATCTTGTATCAAAAAACCTACTTTTTTTTCAGATACAGATTCCTTAATTAATTATTATCATTTTTTTAAAGTCCTGGCAAACTATTCCATTCAATTATCTGCTTTCTCCCCACTCCCTTCACCTTTGAACCTCTCCCAGTGAAGAATGAATCTTATTTGCATGAAGTTATTCTAGCATAAAATTATTCTTTCTGAAGTAGAATAGGTGGGCCTGAGATAAATCAGTGCCCATCACTCTGTCTGATTATTAGGAAGGAGCACCTTCCCTACAAACCTGCCCATGGAAGCCGAGGGCTCTGCACAGAAGCCACCAGATATTGTAATAGATTGCTGAAGATGCACACCCTTACAGCTAGGGATTCAAGGAGAGACATTTCAAAACATGGTGGTTGAAACACTGGCTTAATTGAGATGTTTCATTTAGGAAGACTCATTGAATTAATCATTTCTTAAAGCAATCTTCACATTATATGTGTATGTTCTTGCCTGTTTATTAAGGGAGAGGAAAAAGTCAGGGCCTCATATGGGAAATGAAACATTCACAGAGGTTAATTGAATCTCCTGGTAAAAACTGAAGAATGTGGTGGTAGATTTTAAGACATTACAAAATGCTATATATGCTGTAGGCTATGAGTCATAAAATCAAACACTGGAAAAATAATAAACTTTATTTTTCTCCAGGTCTCATTATCTGTGCTTTTATGTGGTTGAATGTTATCCAGGTTAATGGAATAAACAACATTGCTTAGTGTGAGCAAGTGTCAGCTGGGAAGATCCCCTATTGATTATCACATAACAAGTATTACAAAACTACTTTGTACCTCACTAATACCTACAGTGTTCCAATAGTGCCAAGGGAAATGCCAATAACCATTTCTATTACTGTAATTGTTTTATAGATTTAGATATGTTAGATTTACCATTAAGCCAATTGCTATATGCAAGGGCTATGAAGTTACCAGAGAACGTCTTAGGCTTTCTATCCTTGCAGACAAATGTAAAAGTTTTATGTCACCAATATTATGGGTTATAATATCGAGACTCAACTGTGAGGTAACTGTGATCTTCTGACTTCCTATTTAGTATCAAAATGATTAACTATCTTAAATAATACATTCTTTTGAAACTGCATAAAGCCAGGTAAAGATGGAAGTTACCTCTTTCTTGTTTCACTTTTATTAAAATTAAAAATTGTATCATTTTTATTTAATACTAGAAAATAATCATTGTATATGCACATACATCCACATATATGTGCATATGTAGGAACACATGGAATTTCAGTGTACTTTTGTAAAGTGTATCTCATCTGGTTGTGAATAATTTTACTGAACAAAAATAAAAAAATCAACCCAGATAATTTTAATTTAGAGACCTTTCCCTGAAAATCGGTGAAAAAACTCAAAAGAGTATAAATATTGACTTAGTAAGAGAAATCCTTCATTTATTTAATTCCAGAATATTACTATTTTTATTATCTGCTAAAAGGATGACTAAGAGCCAAGATACCATGAGAAAATCCATATTAGAAAACATTCTAAACATTCTCCTGCCCAGGGTTTAGTTCGATATGTCAGGTACCTAATTCTCTGAGATGAAGGGCACCAAGTAGAAGCATCATAAAGCATGGCTGAAACCATCTTGGTGTGGCTCCATTGTCAACATTTTTCCTGGCTGCTTTAGACTTTTGACATACTAGCTGAGCTGGAGAAGTGGCTTTGACTCTGTTGCTGATTCCTTTTCTTCCCTGTCTTCTACCCTGAACAAGTTCCAGTAAAACAATGCAGTTCTTATTATCTAACACAAAGTGCATGAAATCCCTTCCCAGATTTCTCATCAATGTATTGTTGGAGCATATAGTGAGGGGTGAGGCCCTGCTGTGATACTTTATAGCAGCCTTGGGTGGAGGAAATGCCTGGAATCACCATAGAAACTGCTACCTGTTTGGAAGCACAACACTGCCTTCAGAACATATCGCAATATCAATTTGAGGAGCCCAGCCTCCAATTGGGTAGGCTGTACATGGAATATTCCATTTGGGATGATCTTCTATTTTCCTTGAAGCCTCTGAAACAATTTTTTTTTTAACTTTCATTTTATATTCTAAATACAGCTCACCCAAAGAAAGCTTCTAGATATCTGATTAAAAAACAAAAAAATTCCACACATACATACATATATTTAACTATAAGGTGGGAATATCTTTTTGGAAACACAAAATTTTTAATGACAAGGTTTTAATAAGGAAGCTTTTACTTTATATATATATATTTCCCAAAATCATACTAGATGAATTACAAATATTACTAGATGTTCACATGAGACGTTTTTGCAAATGAAAGATAGCCTTGCACAGATGGCATTATAAGTTGCTTTAATTGTTCAGTTTTACCCATCTCTAAAATAAATTAAAAAAAAAAAAATTCAAGATGTCTTATTTGTCCCCAAATATAGATACCATTTCAATAAAGTATAAATTATATCCTAGTTTAAAGTCATACAAAACTATATTTATTGGAAACTATATATATATATATTGGAAATTAAGATGAATAAAAGCTATTAGCTCATAAGTTAATAATCTCACCAGATCAACTCATCTTTCCTTGGCCTTATATCCTATAAACATCAGAGTACATGTAAGTTCTATCATATAGAAATATATATATTTAACTTAGGATACCAGTCTCAAAATATTTTATTTACCTCTATGCTCTCAAGGGAGTTTTCCCAACACATGTTCCAGAAATTGCTCCATTATATTACTCACCACCACATGGCTAGTACATGGCATACCACTTTAGTAAACGAACTGGGGAGTGATCTTCATATACAAAAAAAAAAAAAAAAAAATTCACTGCTGTTGAGTCATTTTCTGACTCATAGTGACCCTCCTTGGGTTTCTGAAGTGGTATCTCTACAGAAGTGGATTGCCCAATCTTCCTTCTGAGGTGTGGCCAGTGGGTTTGAACAGCCAGCCTTCTGGTTAGCAGTCAAGTGCCTTAGCCACTATGCTACCAGAGCTCCCTATAATATGGTAAGTAGAAAAATATTTCAAATTAGAACCATTCAACTCATAGCGACCCCTTCTGGGGTTTCTGAGGTGGTATCGCCATGGAAGGAGATCGCTCAATCTTTCTTCCAAAGAGTGGCTGGTGGGTTTGAACTGCCAGCCTTCTGGTTAGCAGTCAAATTCCTTAGACACTAAACCACCAGAGCTCCCTCATTGGTCAGTAGATGGCAAATAAATAAACAAATAAATAAAGAGATAGATAGATAAACAGATAGATAGATAATGAATGAATAGATAGATAGATAGATAGATAGATAGCTTTGTTAAACAACCTGAAGACTGGGATGTTTTGAACGCAAGACATCAATTTATGATTTCAATGTTAAAAGGAGCTCTGGTAGCATAGTGCCTAAGGCACTTGAATGCTAACCAGAAGGCTGGCAGTTCAAACCCACCAGCCACTCCTCAGAAAGAAGATGGGACAATCTACTTCCATAGTGATACTGCCTCCAAAACCCAAGGAGGAGTAGCTATGAGTCAGGTCCGACTTGATGGCACATAACAACAACAACAGTAGCACAAAAGGAAAAACAAAGTGAATGAAGAAAGAAGGAGGAGCAGGTAAGATTTATTTCTTGCCTCATATTTTTCAGGCAACGTACTCTAAAAACTAAAACCAAACTCACTGCTGTCGAGTTGGATCCAAATCATAGAGACCCCTCCTTGGGTTTCCGAGGTGGTATCTCTACGGAAGTAGATTGCCCAGTCTTCCTTCCAAGTAGTGGCGGATGGATTTGAACCGCCAGCCTTCTGGTTAGCAGTCAAATGCCTTAGGCACTATGCCACCAGAGCTCCCAAGGCAACATACTAGACACTTATAAATGTTATCTTATTTTTAAATATCACAACAATGCTATGAAGTATAATGGATGAGGGCACTATAGGGCCAGGGTATAGCAAGATGAAGTTGAAGTTTACACAGGTAGAAAATAGTGAGCTTGATTCTGAAATAAGTTTTTTGGGCTCTCTGAAAATTTTCATACTTATTGCTATAATGGATGCATATACTCATTCTAATTTATTTATATGATAAATTCTTAAGAATATTTTTACAAATTTCTAAACACATATTCCCAATTATATAGCTAAAGTATTTCAGTGTGCAGTAGGGTTTAGGTTTATATGGCTATGAAAGTATATAAGCAAAATACAATCTACAGAAAATTAAGATGATGCTGATAAGTCTATATAATTTCAGAATATTCTTTTAGTTAAAACAGTGAGCTGGCAGGCCAATAACACTATTCATGTGACTATATTTTAACTAATGTTAAAGGTTAGCAAAAAAGAATTGAGTGCCTCCTGTATTCTATGCACACTTCAATAGGTTATCTGGCTTAATTCTGTGAGTTAGGGATTATTAACATAATTTAACCGATGATGAAATTGTGACTTAGAGGTTTGACTAGAGTTGAAACTTCTGCTAAAGAGAAGAAATGGAATTTTTAACCATTTTCTTCCATTTCCAATTCTTTCTTCATTCATTATCTCTACAAAAGAGAGACTGAGAGGCATAAAAAAAAAGAGAAAGAAAAGAAAGAAAAAGAAATTTCATTGTTGGCAAAAAAAGGTATTGACTCTACATAATGAGGTGGTTTTCCCTAAACCACGTCAGTTGACTTGTTGCAGTGTGACTTCCTGGTAGAGTCAAAGATTTTGGGCTTTGATATTTTTGTTTCTGTAATTACGAGAGGTAAAACTGTTCTAAAAATATGTAATTTTAATTTAAATAAACCAGAAGATCAATTAATATATTTTAATAAGATTAAAATAAATATTTCATGCTCAGACATTATGTGACTCATGCGCTAGCAGCCAGAATCATTATAAAGAACTTTGGCTATGGAGGTATGGCCAAAATACAAGATAAGATTTTTAAATAATAATAGAAACTGAATGTTTAGTGGATTTCAATAACCTTTATTTATGAAAATGTCACTATATTATGTATGTTTTCTTTTGCAAAGTAAGTATTCAAGACTATAATACATAAGTCACCTAATACAAGCTCACTTTTGTATTCTTTTTCTTCAGAAAATAGTAGATTTTGATAAAATGTTTTGATCAAGAAATATCAATCTTGTTGATATATATCAGGCATAAACATGCTTGCATATAATTTGAAAAAGTTAGCAATAAATTAAAGATTTAAGTTGTATAGAGAAATCTAAACAATGAGACTGGTTCCAACTCCAACCATAGTTGTGGGAGAACCAAGCATTTCAAAGTTCTTTTAAAATATTTTGTACATGTGCCTTTGTGAAAGAAAATCATAATGTAAAGGGTGAAATTTGACAATTTTCTTATTG
>NW_006921642.1:11959762-11968928 GCF_000298275.1 Orycteropus afer afer
CTATACTCTTGCTGTGGAATCCTTTTTATAGCACTGGTCAGCAGAACATTTATTAATTAAGGTTATATTTCATGCAAAATTATTCCATGCCTGAAGGATATCTGAGCTATAAATGATGACGATAATGCTACATTAATAGCAGTAACCATTTAATATGATTTCAAACATTAGAATAATTTCTTTAGCATACCTTTAAGTAAATAAAGTAATTTGCTCTGCTGCATATTTAGGTCTTTCCATATCAAAGTTCTCAAAACATGAATTTTTCACAAGACCTTCCTAATGAGTTCACTATTTTGCTTATTCTACACTTAAGAAAGTCAGATATGACCTTACTATTTGCATTGGTAATAGCTGTCAGTGGGTGGGCTTTTTCTGCTATACCACTTTACAAAATTAATTGAGATCACAGTATATTTATAGGAAGAAATCTGTGCAAATGGGCCAGTAAAGTGAGAATCAGGATCTGCAGGCGAGCTTCAAAAAGAAAAAAAAGGAGTTCAGGATCTAGGGTAAAGCAGATAAAAAAAACAGGAAATACAATTAAGAATATGGTTCAGGGAAAGATTGTCAAAGCAAATTCAGGAGTTTAGAAGAAAAGAGGAGGTATGGAAGAAACACTAAGTTCACACTCAGAGAGTGTTACAGGGAGGGGCAAGTGAGGCAGCATGACACCCAGAGAATGTGTCCATGAAATTATCAGGATTTTGGGCTTGGCTATAAGTTCTTATTAATTCTCAAATTTACTGGGTAAACATCCCCACACTTAACATGTACCAGTGATAGGAAAAAAAGAAGTTTATTACAATTGTAGAGTGAGAAATAGAAACAAAAAGAGTATATTAGAGCCTGGAAGAGTTCATAGTTTCAGTGATAGCCCAAAGAAGATTGTTCATCCTAATTTCTACACAAAAAGTCAGGAAAGGTTTCTGGATGAGGTAACAATTTCATTCTATCCTAAAAATATTCCAGATGGTTAAAGATGGAAAAGTTATTTTGAATAGATTGATTGTTGACATCATTGATGCACTAGAGAGAGTTGAAGTAGTTCGTTATGGCTAACACTGATAATTAACCGATATTTACAACTTCCTGAAAAGCTACATAACTGTTTTGAGCATACTCTTTAGATATAGACTGTCTGTTTAGATCTTGACTTCATCACTTATTTACTATATGACCTTGTGCAGTCTGAATAACCTGTCTGTACTTCTCTACAGAAGGGGAACAATAGAGCCTGTCCCATAAGGTTGTTCTGAGGATTACATGATTGATTAATACTTACAAAGTTTTAGAAACTCTTAGCACACAGTAAAAACCACAAAAAACATATTGCCATCAAGTAGATTCGAACTCATAGTGACCTCATAGGGCACAGTAGAACATAGGGTTTTCAAGGCTGTAAATATTTACAGAAGCAGACTGCCTCATCTTTCTCCTACTGAGTGGCTGGGTTCTAACTGCCAAACTTTTGTTTAGTAGGTCAGAGCTTTAACCACAGTGCCACCAGAGCTCCTCTGCACATGATTAGCACTATATTAATATGATAATCAAAATGGAATGGGCAAAATTTTCTTTATAAACTTATTACTAGCATTTTAATTTTTTTAAATTACATTTTTATATGTAAATAAAAAATATATTTTTTTAAGTTACATCCAATGGATATGTGTACTTACTTATATAAAAGGACAAAAAAGACCAAAAAAAAAAAACCAACAACAACAAAAAATGCAATGCTGTGGAGTCGGATCAGACTCATAGTGACCCCTCCTTGGGTTTCCGAGGCAGTATCACTAGGAAGTACATTGCCCATTCTTCCTTCAGAAGAGCGACTGGTGAGTTTGAACTGCCAGCTTTTTAGTTAGCAGTCAAATGCCTTAGGCACTAGCCACCAGAGCTCTATAAAAAGACAAGAACAGATAAATGTATAGAGATCAAATTTTATTCCTGGTTGTAAGCGGTGGGATGGTAGAAGGCAAGGAGGAGTTATTGATTATGGAACACTCAAGTTTTTGTTTATGGTGACTGAAAATTTGCATTGATGAAAGGTACTTTTTCCACATTTGAATAATGTAATTGAGGTCAGTAAGTTGTACATCTGTAAAAAATTGAATTAAACTTTGCCTGATTCATATTTTACAACAACAACAAAAAGAGTAGCTACTGAGGCTTCTTACATAAAACCAAACACCTCATGGGATTTTGTTTCAAGGTTTGGGTATTTAGGGTCATGATTTCATGGGACATCCTAGCTAACTGGCCTAATGTCAGTTTTAGTGCTTCTGTTTTACCTTCTAGCTCATGGATATAGTCTTGAAAGCTTACAAGTAGCCTCCTACATTACAGCAAACCCAAATTCATTTCCCTTCAGTCAAATTTCAACTCACAGCAGCCCCATAGGACAGGAAAGAACTTCCCTGTAGGGTTTGCAAGGTTGTAAATCTTTACAGAAGCAGATTGCTACATCTTCCTCCTACGTAGCAGCTGGTGGGTTTGAACTGTCAACTTTGGGTTAGCAGCTGAGCACTTAACAAATGTGTCACCACAGCTCCTTCCAAAGTACAATTGGTCTCTATTCACCTGGAACAATAGAGGAAAACAGTCAGGAATAGGAGGCTATGGAATGTATGACTAATTGCCTCCAGGAACAACTCCCTCTTTGTTGTGAAGCCAAAGAAAATGGATAGTACCTAGCTACATTTTCTCAATATATTGATATAAATTCCATGGCAGAATCTAATCAAAAGGGATAAAATGCAGGACAGAATTAAAATTTTCATGAAATACAAGTTTTCTTATATTGTATTCTGGAGCCATGAGCCTAGAAGAACCCCTAAAATTATTGCCCTGAGATAACATTTAAAACGTAAACCAAAAAATATCCCCTGAATTGTTTTTTAAACCAAAAAAAGATTTTAGTATAATTAGTAAAGAATGGGATCAAATTGATAAAAGCAAATGGGAAGATTTGGTAGGAAGCTTAGAGGACAGTGAGTTCATATTAACGGGGAGGAACAATCAGAAAAGGAGTGTGAGAAAGTTTGTCCAAATTAAATGATGTGATGAGTGTCACTGAATTTAACATAGATATTGTCAAATTGCTGTATGTTTTACTGTGTATATTTGCAAGAACAACAACTAAAATAAAATAAATTATTTTCTAAAAAAGTGTTAATGGGAAGCTTCTGTAACATTCAGATCATTTGTCGGGGAAACAGTCTCCTGGAATAAGGCTTGCAAATAGAGACAGTTAATTAGTTGTGGGGTAGATAGATTCAGAACTCCCTGTCCAAATTGGGGAAATAGAGTGTTTTGTTTTTAACTTATCAATCAAAATGCTCTCCCTAAGTTTAAGTTTTGCGAGACAGTATGGTAATGTGGTTGAGAGCATTGATTCTGAAGCCAGAATCCTGGGGTTTGAATCAGGTGTCTGTTTACCAGCTATCACCTTGAATAAGGCATTTTACCTCTTTGTGCCACTAATTCCTGATTTGCAAGTGGGAATCATTTTAACAGCATTTAGTCATGGATTGTTACAAGAATTGAGTGAATTAATACCTGTAAAGATCTCAAAATAACAGCTGGCACATAGTGAACAATCAGTTAATAGAAGTTACTATTGATCTAAAATTAAAGGCTAGGCCAATATTTTTTGATCCATGTTACAATTTGTTACCTATGCTATAACCATGCATGTACAATTAAGGGAAGATGATAATTTGTTTGTTTTAAAATAATTTTACCCACTGTACATTAAAACATCTACTCACTAGCCAGATAAAAAATTGCTAATATAAACTCAATGCCTGTGTTCACTTTTTCTTTCCCCACTGACAATTGTTTTAATTCTTTAAATGTAAGTTTTCAGAGATTTTATCTGTGATCTTCTGTTATTTTCATTCTAAATCATCTCTATGACATCTAGAGCTTCTAATCTTTTCCCTCCGCAAGTCAGAACAATGGGCACCTCTAAATGTCTTAGGCACCTACTCAATTCTACCCCCTTTGTAGTTTTATTATATTCTTGTCTAAGCCTGTTCTACCTTCTATTATGTTCCTTATGTCAATTAATTTCTCCCCTATCCTTCCATGTTCATACACTTGAAATTATATTCAAGTCCTTCTAGTCTTATTTGGCTTTCCCCTTCCATGCTCCCGTCACCCAGCCTAGCAAATTGATACTTCTCTTTATTTCACCTCCATATTTGCACTCCCTGTATTCCTATGGCCATTACCATTAGCATCTCTTACATAAACTATTTCAATAGCTTTGCAAATAGTTTCTCTGGATAAGATCTTTCACTTTTTATATTCATCCTTCACAGTGCTGCCAGATTTTTCTTAATAAAACACAGATTGTATCTCTTATCTGCTCAAAGAATTCAATGACTCACTGAGGCTCATGGATTAAAGGTCACAGCGGTATGCAAGGTTGTAGAACACCTGGGTCTAACTCCATCTCTCAGGCATATCCTTCTGTTGTTCACTTATTGCTTCAGGGTATACAGTAAACTCCCACACATGCCCTTGCTCAAAACCCGTCACCTGAAATGATGCATCCACCTGTCTTTTCCACTTTTCAATGCTTTGCTCATCTTTCCTAATGAAGATTTCCCTTTGTCCACTAGTTAACATTAAAAAAAAAAAAAAAAAAAAAACCTCCTCTTTTATTTACTCAAAATAAAAGGCAGATCCAAATATTTGTTAAGCCTAAAACTTTTAGACTCTTAGAGTCCTGGAAAAGTATAGAATATTATAAATTTAAGTTTTTATGTGCAAGTGAATATTTATATATTTATGTGTGATAAAATAAATCACAACATATTATATATCTTAAAAGCTGACAAAATAATAAAGGTCATAAGACATTATAACTTTTTCATTAACTACCTAACAAATATCTATAATATCAATGATTTTATAATAGTTTGCAATACAGAAAGCAAAAAATATTATTCAGTATTACCTTCAGAATGACTGATTGAATAAATAAGTAAAATATGTTTTACATTATGGATAGCTTAGAATTTCATCCAGCACTTAAACTTATTAATTTCATGAAAAATTTAAGATTATTGACAAATTTAGGAAAAAGTTTGTCAATTTTTTTTCATGTATAAGTGGTAAAATTTGGAAAAAGTCTCCATAGTCTACTTTCTATCTCTCATGTCAAAATGTTTTTCTACTAGTGTCCACAAACCTCTGGAGGTCTATGCTTCAGTTTTCATTGACATTGATATAAAAACACTATCTTGAGTATTTGTGTCTGAATGCCAGGTGAGTCATAGAGAATATGGAATACATTCTGCACAAGAATGTCTATCAGTAAGTTAACTACATAGAAATACCTGCAGACAACATAGCTACATATCACTGAAACAATTATCTGTACCTCTCACCCAACTTTCTTCTAGCCAACTTCTACCAATACCCCATGCCAATCCAAGGTCACTCAAATATAGGATAATGAAATGGAGGGGAAGTTTGATAGGAAAGTGACACTGGACTTTAACAATTTTTTAAATAGCTTACTTGAACTCATTCTTAGGACCTCTGTTCAAGTAAGATCCCTGAATAACAACTCAACCTCATTTTACTAAATTCACTTAATATGGTGATAGCACATTAATATAACCCTATTAAAAGTTATTTTCTGCTGCTTTGTATTGTTTTATTGTCTGCATACCTAATTCCCAATGGAGTGTACCATAAAGGTAGGCAATGAACTTTAATTGTGTTTATTTCCTTTATGGTGGTCCTACCCTATGGGTATCCATAATTATATACTCATTTAAATGGAAATAATTTTTTAAATAGCTAGAAGTCATACAGAAAATTGTTTCCTTCTTTACACGTTGGGATAGAGGTCAGAGCCACTGTTGTTGATAGATCTCCTTGAGTTGAATCCTACTCACAGTGACCTTATTACAACAGAACGTCACACTGCCCAGTCCTGAACTATCCTCACAATCCTTGCAGTACTTGAACACATCATTGCAGCCATCTTATTGAGGCCCTTCCCCATTTTTGCTTTAGCAAAAATGCTCTACTTTAGACCCTCTACTTTAGCAAGCATAATATTCTTCTCCATAGAATTGTCCCTCTGACAACATGATCAAAGTAGTTGAAATGAAGCAGGGCCATTCTTGCTTCTAAAGTGCATTCTAGCTACTGTTCTTCCAGGATAGAGTTGTTTGGTCTTCAGGCAGTCTGTGATATTTTAAATATTGTTCACCAACATCAAAATTCAAAGGCATCAACTCTTCTTCCGTCTTCCTTATCCATTGTCTAGCTTTCACATGCATATGAGATGACTGAAAATACCAGGGCTTGGGTTAGGTGCATCTTAGTCTTCAAAGTGACAACTTTGTTCTTCAGTACTTTAAAGCAGTCTTTTGCGGCACATTTGACCAGTGTAATATGACATCTGATTTCCTGGCTGCTGCTCCCACAGGTGTTGATTGTGGATCCAAGTAAAATGAAATCTTTGATAACTTCAATCTTTCTGCCATTTATCGTGATGTTGTTTATTGTGAGAATTTTATTTCCTTTATGTTGAGGAGTAATCCATAGTGAAGGTTGTCTTTGATATTCATCAGTAAGTGCTTCAATCTTCTTCACTTTCAGTAAGCAAGTTTGTGTCATCTGCATATCCCAGGTTGTTAATGAGTCTTCTTCCAATCCCAATGCTGTGTTCTTTTTCATGTAGTCCAGCTTCTCAGATTATTTGCTCAGCATATAGATTGAATAAGTATGGTGAAATGATACAACTCAGACATACATCCTCCCTAATTTTAAACCATGAAGTATTCCCTTGTTCTGTTCAAACAATAACCTCTTGGTCTATGTACAGATTCCTCATGAGCACAATTAAGTGTTCTGGAATTTCCATCCTTCACAACCTTCTTTTGGTACAGTGACTCTGTCTATTTCTTCCATCTTCTTTTGAAGGTTTCTGCATTGTTCAGTATTTTATCCATAGAACTCTTCCATATTGCAACTCAAAGCTTGAATTTTTTCTTCACTTCTTTCAGCATGAGAAATGCTGAGTGTCTTCTTCCCTTTTGGTTTTCTAACTCCAGGTCTTTGCACATTTCATTATAATAATTGAGTTTGTCTTCTTGAGCTGCTCTTTGAAATCTTCTGTTCACCTATTTTATCTTGTAATTTGTCCCATTTGTTCTAGCTACTCTTTGTTCAAGAGCAAGTTTCAGAGTCTCTTCTGACATCCATTTTGGTCTTTTCTTCTTTCTTGTATTTTTAGTGATCTTTTGCTTTCTTCATGTTTCATATTCTGTACACCATCCCACAACTCGTCTTGTCTTTGGTCACTGGTGTGTCAAATCTGTTCTTTAGATGGTCTCTAAATTTAGGTGGGATATCCCCAAGTTCATATTTTGGCTCTTGTGGACTTGTTTTAATTTTCTTCAGCTTCAACTTGAACTTGAATATGAGCAATTGATGGTCTGTTCCAAAGTCAGCTCCTGGCCTTCTTTTGACCAAAGATATTGAACTTCTCCATCACCTCTTTCCATAAATGTAATTGATTTGATTTTGGTGTATTTCATCTGCCTTGGTCTATGCATATAACTGCTGTTTATGTTGTCGAGAAAAAATATTTGCAATGAATAAGTCATTAGTCTTGCAAAATTTTATCATGCAATTTCTAGCATCATTTCTATCCCCAAGGTGATGTTTTCCACTTACCAATGATTCTTCTTTGTTCCCAGCTTCCTCATTCCAATCCCTGGTAATAATTAATACATCTCAATTGCATGTTTGGTCAATTCCAGACTGCAAAAGTTGGTGAAACTCTTCAATTTCTTAATCGTTGGCTTCACTGTTGGTACATAAATTTAAATAGTCATAGTAGTAATTGGTCTTCCTTGTAGGCATAAGGATACTAACCTTTCATTGACTGTATTGAACTTCAGGATAGATCTTGAAACACTCTTTTGGATGATAAGGGCAACACTATTCCTCTTCAGTTTGTCATTCCTGGCATAATAGACCATGTGATGGTCTGATTCAAAATGCCCAATACCAATCCATTTCAGCTCACTAATAGAGCTATGGTGGTGAAGTGACTAAGGCATTTGAACCACCAGAAGATTGGTAGTTCAAACCCATCAGGTGCTCACTGGAAGAAAGTTGAGGCAATCAACCTCCATAAAGATTTACCATCTTGGAAATCCAAGGGGAGTTGCTATGAGTCATATTTGACTAAATAACAGTGGGTAATTACTAGGGTATCAATTTTTATGCCTTCCATTTCATTTTTGACAACTTCCAGTTTTCCTAGATTCATGCTTCTTACATTCCACATTCTGATTACTAATGAATATTTGGAGCTGTTTCTTCCTATTTTGAGTCATGTCCCATCAACAAATGAAGGTCTCAAAAGCTTTACTCCATCCATATCATTAAGTGTGACTCTACTTTTAGGAGGCAACTTTTCTGCAGTCATATTTTGAGTGCCTTCCAACCTGAAGGGCTCATATTCTGGCACTATATTGGACAATGTTTCACTGTTATTCATAAAATTTTCCAGTAATATATCAGATCGTGTTCCACTGATTTTCATAAGGTTTTGACCGGCCAGTTTTTTCAGAAGTGGATGACCTCATCCTTCTTCCCAGTGTGTCTTTGTCTGGAAGCTCTGCTGAAACTTGTCCACCATTGGTGACCCTGCTGGTATATAAAACACTGGTGGCATCACCTGCAGTGTCACAGCAACACACAAACCGCCACAATACAACAAACTGACACACAAGTGGTCAGTAGCAGTCTCTACATTTAATTTTAGGTACTTCTATATTCAAGAAACTTATTAATATTTGTAGGGAATATTTAATGTAACAATAAAATTATGACAAATGAAGTAGGATATTTAATTCATGAAAATAACTATCATCAAAAGCTTTAACCTTCTTGGGTAAAAAAGCAAAACACCTGTTAAATTGAGTGAATAATTTAAAAACCACTCTTCCCTCTAATGGGAGCTCTGCTGGCATAGTGCCTAAGGCACTTGACTGCTGACCAGAAGGCTGGAGCTTTAAACCCACCAGCCACTCCTTGGAAGGAACGTTGGGTAATCTACTTCCGTAGTGCTACTGCATCTGAAACCCAAGGAGGGGTCGCTATGAGTCAGATCCGACTCAAT